>NW_028319055.1:0-77500 GCF_062004578.1 Staurois parvus
TCTTGTATCATGTCTGCAGTCTCTGACCATCTCCTGTATCATGTCTGCAGTCTCTGACCATCTCCCGTATCATGTCTGCAGTCTCTGACCATCTCTTGTATCATGTCCGCAGTCTCTGACCATCTCTTGTATCATGTCTACAGTCTCTGACCATCTCTTGTATCATGTCCTCAGTCTCTGACTATCTCCCATATCATGTCTGCAGTCTCCGACCATCTCCCGTATCATGTCTGCAGTCTCTGACCATCTCTGGTATCATGTCCTCAGTCTCTGACCATCTCTGGTATCATGTCCTCAGTCTCTGACCATCTCTGGTATCATGTCCTCAGTCTCTGACCATCTCTTGTATCATGTCTGCAGTCTCTGACCATCTCTTGTATCATGTCTGCAGTCTCTGACCATCTCTTGTATCATGTCTGCAGTCTCTGACCATCTCTTGTATCATGTCTGCAGTCTCTGACCATCTCTTGTATCATATCTGCAGTCTCTGACCATCTCTTTTATCATGTCCCCATTAGTGTGTATACAGACATTCATAGCAGGTAGTATACAGTTATGAATGAATTGTTTGCATTGGTATCAGTGGGAGGACTAGTGCCCCCATCATTGGTGTCAGTGGGAGGAATAGTGCCCCATCATTGGTGTCAGTGGGAGGACTAGTGCCCCATCATTGGTGTCAGTGGGAGGAATAGTGCCCCACCATTGGTGTCAGTGGGAGGAATAGTGCCCCATCAATGGTGTCAGTGGGAGGAATAGTGCCCCATCATTGGTATCAGTGGGAGGAATAGTGCCCCATCATTGGTGTCAGTGGGAGGAATAGTGCCCCGCCATTGGTGTCAGTGGGAGGAATGGCGCCCCGTTATTGGTGTCAGTGGGAGGAATAGTGCCCCATCATTGGTATCAGTGGGAGGAATAGTGCCCCATCATTGGTGTCAGTGGGAGGAATAGTGCCACATCATTGGTATCAGTGGGAGGAATAGTGCCCCCATCATTGGTATCAGTGGGAAGAATCGTGCCCCATCATTGGTGTCAGTGGGAGGAATAGTGCCCCATCATTGGTGTCAGTGGGAGGAATAGTGCCCCATCATTGGTGTCAGTGGGAGGAATAGAGCCCCATCATTGGTGTCAGTGGGAAGAATTGTGCCCCATCATTGGTGTCAGTGGGAAGAATCGTGCCCCATCATTGGTGTCAGTGGGAGGAATAGTGCCCCATCATTGGTGTCAGTGGGAGGAATAGTGCCCCATCATTGGTGTCAGTGGGAGGAATAGTGCCCCATCATTGGTGTCAGTGGGAGGAATAGTGCCCCATCATTGGTATCAGTGGGAAGAATGGTGCCCCATCATTGGTGTCAGTGGGAGGAATAGTGCCCCATCATTGGTATCAGTGGGAGGAATAGTGCCCCATCATTGGTGTCAGTGGGAGGAATAGTGCCCCATCATTGGTATCAGTGGGAGGAATAGTGCCCCGTCATTGGTGTCAGTGGGAAGAATCGTGCCCCATCATTGGTGTCAGTGGGAGGAATAGTGCCCCATCATTGGTGTCAGTGGGAGGAATAGTGCCCCATCATTGGTGTCAGTGGGAGGAATAGAGCCCCATCATTGGTGTCAGTGGGAAGAATTGTGCCCCATCATTGGTGTCAGTGGAAAGAATCGTGCCCCATCATTGGTGTCAGTGGAGGAATAGTGCCCCATCATTGGTGTCAGTGGAGGAATAGTGCCCCATCATTGGTATCAGTGGGAGGAATAGTGCCCCATCATTGGTATCAGTGGGAGGAATAGTGCCCCATCATTGGTGTCAGTGGGAGGAATAGTGCCCCATCATTGGTGTCAGTGGGAGGAATAGTGCCCCATCATTGGTGTCAGTGGGAGGAATAGTGCCCCATCATTGGTATCAGTGGGAGGAATAGTGCCCCATCATTGGTATCAGTGGGAGGAATAGTGTCCCATCATTGGTGTCAGTGGGAGGAATAGTGCCCCATCATTGGTGTCAGTGGGAGGAATAGTGCCCCATCATTGGTATCAGTGGGAGGAATAGCGCCCATCACTGATATTAGTGGGAGTAATTTTGCCCCTTCATTGCTGTCAATGGGAGGGTATAAACCCAATTGTTGGTGTCAGTGGGAAGAATCGTGCCCCAGTGTTGGTGTCAGCAGAACTTGTCGGGAAGTTTGATTGTTAAGCAGGCGGCCATGTTGGCTCCTCCAGCTGCCAAGTTGATACAAATTAATCCTGGCCTGGACTCGGAGACATGCACTCCAACTCGGAATGGGAAAAGCAGAAGGAAAATCAGCGCTTGCCATTTCAACAACTGGCAGACATACGTGACGGCATGTGCTCAGGATTCTGTTCGGCAGGTGCAGAGCCAAGGCTCCCACCATCAGATTCATGTACAGTGATCAGGCCGGCATGTGCAACGGTTTGGTGATGAGGCCAGAAGCTCCGACGTCAATGGCGGCTCCGTGTCCACGTTATACTCCAGTTCTGGGCTTCAGATGAAAATTAAACAGCATTACGTTGGATTCACACTTCAACATCCCTGTGCGTTGCGCTATCAGGTGCGTGTCGCGTCACGCATTACCACGCATTAACATGCTTGTGTTCAGACAGTTCATCCATTCTTTTATTTTGTTTTATTTTTTTGTTTTACTTTCATATCTCAATATATCACAATGAGCATATAGGAGGAGAAGAAAACAGAGCAAAGGTGGAGTCCTCTGACCACAGTACAGGCCGGTGAGAACACGTATGATGACAGAGTCAGGATTTATTGAAGTCACACCCTGAGCCTTGAATTCAAAAACTCTCTGACTTGGGATCACAGCGCTTTAGGATTGGGAGCCCCTCATCAGCAGACTGAAGTAGAGGAGAAGTAGTAGAAGGAAGAGGAAGAGGAGAAGGAAGAGGAAGAGGAGAAGGAAGAGGAAGAGGAGAAGGAGAGGAAGAGAAAGAGGAAGAGGAGAAGGAAGAGGAAGAGGAGAAGGAAGAGGAGAAGGAAGAGAAGAGGAGAAGGAAGAGGAGAAGGAAGAGGAAGAGGAGAAGGAGAGGAAGAGGAGAAGGAGAGGAAGAGAAAGAGGAAGAGGAGAAGGAAGAGGAGAAGGAAGAGGAAGAGAAAGAGGAAGAGGAGAAGGAAGAGGAAGAGGAGAGGAAGAGGAGAAGGAAGAGGAAGAGGAGAAGGAAGAGGAGAAGGAAGAGGAGAAGGAAAAGGAAGAGGAGAAGGAGAGGAAGAGGAGAAGGAGAGGAAGAGGAGCAGGAGAGGAAGAGAAAGAGGAAGAGGAGAAGGAAGAGGAGAAGGAGAGGAAGAGGAGAAGGAGAAGGAGAGGAAGAGAAAGAGGAAGAGGAGAAGGAGAGGAAGAGAAAGAGGAAGAGGAGAAGGAGAGGAAGAGGAGAAGGAGAGGAAGAGGAGAAGGAGAGGAAGAGAAAGAGGAAGAGGAGAAGGAAGAGGAGAAGGAGAGGAAGAGGAGAAGGAGAAGGAGAGGAAGAGAAAGAGGAAGAGGAGAAGGAGAGGAAGAGAAAGAGGAAGAGGAGAAGGAGAGGAAGAGGAGAAGGAGAGGAAAAGCAAGAGGAAGAGGAGAAGGAGAGGAAGAGGAGAAGGAGAGGAAGTGGAAGAGGAGAAGGAGAGGAAGAGGAAGAGGAGAAGGCGAGGAAGAGGAAGAGAAGGAGAGGAAGAGAAGGAGAAGAGGAGAAGTAAGTAGTAGAGGAGAAGGAGAAGGAGAAGAAAAGGAGAAGAAGAGGAGAAGGAGAAGAGGAGAAGTAAGTAGTAGAGGAGAAAAAGAGGAGAAGGAGAAAGAAGAGGAGGAGAAGGGAAGAAGAGGAGAAGAGAAGAAGAAGAGGAAATGAAGGGGAGAAGAGAAGAGGAGGAGGAGAGGAGAAGACAAGAAGAGAGGAAGAAGAGAAGTAGTAGAGGAGAAGAAGAGGAGGAGAAGAAGTGAAAAAGAAGAGGAGAAGAAGAGAAAAAGAAGAGGAGAAGGAGAAGAAGAGAAGTAAGTAGTAGAGAAGAAGAAGAGGAGAAGGAGAAAGAAAAAGAGGAGAAGAGAAGAAGAGGAGAAGAGAAGAAGAAGAGGAAATGAAGGGGAGAGGAGAAGCAAAGAGGAGGAGGAGAGGAGAAGACAAGAAGAGAGGAAGAAAAGAAGAGAAGTAGTAGAGGAGAAGAGGAGGAGAAGAAGTGAAAAAGAAGAGGAGAAGAGGAGAGGAGTAGAAGAGGAGAAGAGGAAATGAAGAGCAGAAGAAGAGGAGAAAAAGAAAAGAAGAGGAGAGGAGGAGAAGAGAAGATTTATTGAAGTCATACCCCGAGGCTTACAATCAAAAACTCTTTGACTTGGGATCACAGCACTTTTAGATTGGGAACTGAACCAACACACCATCAGCTTCAGCTGAGGGGAGGACTCAACTGGGAATCCACTCCATGGAGTAAGTCACATGTGACACCAGAGTTCACTTGATGTCCTTAGTAGAACATCAGAGAGGGTGTCCCAGGTGAAGCCTCCTATCAGCAGATTGAAGTAGATGCTTTATAAGAGAGGAGAGGAGAAGAGGAAGAAGTGGAGGAGGAGAAGAGGACGAGAAGAGAAGAAGACAAGAAGATGAGAAGAAGAGAAGAAAAGAAGAGGAGGAGATGAAGAGGAGAAGAAGAGGAAATGAAGAGGAGATGAAGAGCAGAAGAAGAGGAGAAAAAGAAAAGAAGAGAAGAGGAGCAGAAGAGAAGAGGAGCAGAAGAGAAGAGGAGCAGAAGAGAAGAGGAATAGAAGCAAAGAGGAAGAGAAGAGAAGAAAAGGCCAGGGAAATGTAAAGGGGGGGGGGGTGGAGGTAGGTAAGGTGCTGGGGATAGTAGAGGGCCAACTATCCTTTCACATCAACAGAGCGCCTTCATTGACCAAGTCTCTGGCTGTAATAAGGGTCGCTTTTTGCCCAAGAGGCCAGGAGGTCTCAAGAATTTCCCATCAGAGCTTGGTAGTCAGCAGTGAAGATGGATTCATTCCAGCAAAACCAAGTTTTAAGATGTACAGTAATTGGGGGAGGGGCTGTTTTTTTTCCAGTACATTGAGATGCATGCCTTGGATCTGTTCAGTTACCCTATTAAGATATTTAAATATTATTTTAATGACAGAGGTGTGAGCAGGGGCGGACTGACAACTCATGGGTCCCCCCGGGCAATAGGGGATCATGGGGTCCCTGTGTCCTTGCCCAAACTCAAAAAAGCCTATGAAAAAGGTACCAGGGGCATCCCATGGGGCCACCTACTGACCCCTTGCCCTCGGGCAATGCTTGAATGGTCAGTCCGCCCCTGAGATGGAGGAGGAGGAGAAGGAGGAGGAAGGGCGCCAGGTCATCTCCTAGACAGACAGAGGTCCTTTAGTTGGAAGAGATCTTTTACTTGGTCCCAGAATCCTTTTATCACTGGAAACATCCAGAAGATGTGTATCAGGGACCCTTCGTGTTGTTGGCACCTCCAGCAGACAGGTGAGCATTGTGGAACGATTGTGTGTGGGGTCATGGGGACCTCATACCAGCGAGACAGGATTATAAATCCCATTTAAATGCCGGAAGATATGGATGCCGTGCAGATCAAGTCTCTTGTTGTTCCGAAAAAGTTTACCCTAAATCAGGGGTGGGCAACCTGCGGCTCTCCAGCTGTTGTGGAACTACATTTCCCATGAGGCATTGCAAAGACCAGACGTTACAAGCATGAATCTCCAGGTCTCATGAGACATTGAAAAACTGACAGTTACAGCTCTGACTTGCAGAGGCATGATGGAACTTGTAGTCCTGCAACAGCTGGAGAGCCGCAGGTTGTCCACCCCTGCCCTGAATGGTTTTTCCCATTTAGTTGAATATGGCAGGGCGAAGTTATCAGGGGGGACAGTCTATTATTATTATTTATTACTACGAGTTTATATAGCGCCAAAGGGTTTGCTCAGCGCTGTACAATAGGGGGGGACAATACATGGCACAGTACAACAAAGACAGACAGCGTACGAGGGGTAAGAGGGCCCTACTCTTACGAGCTTACAATCTAGGAGGGAGGGGGTAAAGGTACAGTAGGAAGTGGCTGGGGGGGATGAAGTGGTAGGAGGAATGAGGGAGGATGGCCGTTAGGTGAGGGTGGGGTAGGCTTCCCTGAAGAGATGGGTTTTGAGGGAGCGCCTGAATGTGAATAGAGAAGGCGACAGTCTGATGGATTGGGGCAGTGAGTTCCAGAGGATGGGGGAGGACCTGGAGAAGTCCTGCAGTCGTCCATGGGAGGAGGAGACCAGGGAGCAGGATAGAAGGAGGTCCTGTGAGGAGCGAAGGGTACGGGTAGGGTGGTACCTGGTGATCAGATTGGTGAGGTAGTCAGGGGCACTGTTGTGAATGGCTTTGTAGGTCAGGGTAAGGAGTTTAAATTTGATGCGTTGGGCAATCGGGAGCCAGTGGAGGGAGAGGCAGAGGGGGGTGGCAGAGGTGGAGCGGGTGGTAAGGTGGATGAGTCTGGCAGCTGAGTTCAGGATGGTCTGGAGCGGGGAGAGCCTGCACTTGGGTAGGCCAGTGAGGAGGGAGTTGCAGTAGTCAAGGCGTGAGATGATGAGGGAGTGTACTAGAAGTTTGGTGGTGTCTGGGGTGAGGAAGGAGCGGATCTTGGCAATGTTGCGAAGATGGAGCCTGCATGTGTTTGTGAGTGATTTGACATGCGGTTGGAGGGAGAGGTTCGCGTCAAGAATGACGCCAAGGACTTTGGCTTGCGGGGCGGAAGTGATAGTGGAGTTGTTGGTGATGATGGATAGGATGGGGGGGGGGGGGGGTGTGGGCAGGGGGAAAGACGAGAAGCTCGGTTTTGGAGAGGTTAATCTTGAGGAAATGTAGCGACATCCAGTCTGAGATGTCATTTAGGAGGTGAGTGATGCGGGCGGAGATAGTGGGGGTGAGGTGAGGGGTGGAGAGGTAGATTTGGGTGTCGTCAGCATAGAGGTGATAGTTGAAGCCGTGAGATTGTATGAGTTTGCCCAGGGAGGAGGTGTAGATGGAGAAGAGAAGGGGTCCAAGGACAGAGCCTTGGGGGACCCCAACAGAGAGGGGGAGGTGGCACCATTGTAGGTGACACTGAAGGAGCGTCGGGATAGGTAGGATGAGAACCAAGAGAGAGCAGCATCTCCGATGCCAAGGGAGAGTAGTTTATTAAGAAGGAGGGGGTGGTCAACTGTGTCGAAGGCCGCAGAGAGGTCCAGGAGAAGGAGGACAGAGTAGTCGCCCTTGGCTTTGGCGTTGAGTAGGTCGTTAGTGATTTTGAGGAGGGCGGTTTCAGTGGAGTGTAGGGGACGGAAGCCGGACTGTAGAGGGTCAAGGAGGTTATTGTCAGTAAGGTGGGAGCTTAGGCGATCGTAGACTAAGCGTTCAAGGAGCTTGGAGGTGAGTGGCAGCAGGGAGATGGGTCTGAGGTTGTTGGGGTCCGCGGGATCCAGGGAGGGCTTTTTGAGGATGGGGGTGATATGCGCGTGCTTTAGGGGGGAGGGGAATACGCCAGTAGAGAGGGAGAGATTGAAGATGTGGGTGAGGGAGCGGATGAGGGAAGAGGGGGGTGACCGGAGGAGTTGAGAGGGGATAGGGTCCAGGGGGCAGGTAGTGAGGCGGGCTTTTGAGAGGACTTTGGCGACTTCCTCAGTAGTGACAGGGCTGAGGGAGTGCAGTGCGGGGGGGGGTTATGGTGGGCGGGGCATTGGGAGAGGAGGGGGGCAGTGCGGTTGTGAGGGCAGAGGAGGGGGGAGATGAAGGGGTGACGGGGGCGAGGAGGCTAGGTGGGGAGGTAGATTGCAAGTTGACGATGTCCTTATGGATAGCGTCAATCTTGTTGTGGAAATGGGTGGCAATTTCGTGGGCGGTGAGAGAGGTACTGAGTGGAGGAGGGGGGGGGGAGAGCAGGGAGTTGAAGGTGGAGAAGAGTCGGCGGGGGCAGGAGGAGAGGGTGTTTATTAGGTTAACAAAGTAGGCCTGCTTGGCGGCGTGGAGGGAGGAGGTGTAGATAAGAAATGCAGATTTGTAGAGGGAGAAAGTATGAGGGGACCTGGTTTTGCGCCACAGTCTCTCCAGTGCGCGACTGCGACGTTTGAGGCGTTTAGTGCTGTCGGTCTGCCAGGGTTGAAGCGGTCTGGGTTTGATGATGCGTGTGGTAAGGGGTGCCAGAGAGTCTAGGGCAGCTGACAGTGAGTCATTGTACAAGGTGGTGGCTATGTCAGGACATGACAGTGGAAGGATGCTGTCGTGTAGGCAGTCGGCGGCAGAGTGGAGGGGGGCCGGGTTCAGGTTGCGGAGGTTGCGGCTGGTGATGGTTTGGCGTTTTTGAGGGGGGGAGTTGGGGGAAGGGGAGATGGAGAAGGTGATGAGGTGGTGGTCGGAGAGAGGGAAGGGGGTGTTCGCGAACTGGTTGAGGGTACAGAGGTGGGAAAAGACGAGGTCCAGGGTGTTCCCTCCGAGGTGGGTGGAGGATTGAGTGTGCTGTGTGAGCGCGAAAGAGGAGGTTAGGTGGAGGAATTGGGAAGTAGCCGGGGTGTTGTCGTTGATGGGGATGTTGAAGTCCCCGAGGATGATGGTGGGGAGCTCAGAGGAGAGGAAGAAGGGAAGCCAGGCGGCGAAGTCATCCAGGAAGCGGGCTATGGGTCCGGGAGGCCTGTAGATCACTGCGATCCTTAGGGGGGTGGGTGAGAAGAGTCGGATGCAGTGCGCCTCAAAGGAGGGGAAGGAAAGAGAGGGTGGGTTAGGGAGGACCTGGAAGGTGCTAAGCGGTGACAGGAGCAAGCCGACACCACCACCTCTGCGATCGCTCAGTCTTGGTGAATGGGTCCAGATGAGACCTCCATGAGTGAGTGCCGCAGGGGAGGTGGAGTCGGTGGCCTGTACCCAAGTTTCGGTGATTGCTAGGAGGTTGAGGGAGCGAGAGATGAAGAGGTCATGGATGGCGGTAAGCTTATTGAAAACCGAACGAGCATTCAGGAGTGCAACCGAGAGAGGGGGGATAGATATGGGGAGGAGGGGTACATGTATGAGGTTGAGTCTAAGATGTAGTGCCCTCCTCTAGTTCGGCCAGAGATGCTCAACCTGTGGCCCTCGGAGCCCTTTGATATGGTCCTTGACTTCAAACCACGAAAGCACATATATGGGTTCAGCAACCCGTTGATCACGACCTGGGCTTGCCGACCCGCCATCCCAGAGTACACCGAGTCAGCAGCGGATATGGCGCTGCGGAGGGAGAAGGAGCCGCATAAGCCGATGCTTCCTCTGTAGTGCCGGCTCCTGTCCCGGATCCGGCGCTACACACACTAATGACCTTTTCCCTGTTTAAGCTCCTAGAAGCTGTTTGCAGCATTTTTTTATGCTCCTAGAAGCGAAACAGTGTTCTCCTGAATGCCCATGCACACTACTTTAGGCTATTAACCCCCCCCCCGGTTCACATCTGTGGGGGTGGTGCCGCTGCGGATCCATACGAAAATCCGTGCAGCCGCACCACCCGCACAGAGAATTGCAGACCTGCAGGCGGGTGTTATTAGTTCTAATGGTGCGCCACCCGCACTGGAAACCGCAACCGTACTGGGAACCTCGGCTGCGTTTTCAGAAGTGCTGGGACTTCCCTGCGTATCACGGGGCATGGGAGTCCATTCAAATGAGTGGGCTCTCGTGCCTGTGCAAAATGTGGCCCGCACGGCCGCGTAGATGTGAATCGGGGGTTAAGGGATGCAGACCCCGCCACTTTCCTCATTAGAGCCCTGCACTGGGAAATGCAACCGTATCGGGAACCTCGGCTGCATTTTCCAAAGTAATGCAGGACTTCTTTCCCTGCATGTCACGGGCATGGGAGTCCATTCAATGAACGGGCTCTCATGCCCATGCAAAACGTGGCCCGCACAGGTGTGAACCTGGGGTTAGCATTTTTTGAGCTTCAGCGTCTAGGAGCAGAAAAAAAATGTGTTTTGTAGAGTTTTTTGGGGTGTTTTTCCAGCTAACGAATGCTAAACACCCTAAATTGGGCAGCACAGCGGCTAAATGGTTAGCACTTCCGCCTGGCAGTACTCAGGTCGTTGGTTCGTATCCTCACCACGGCACCTCCTGCCTGGAGTTTGCATGTTCTCCCTGTGCCTGCCTGGGTTTCCTCCCACACTCCAAAGACATGCTGGTAAGTTAATTGGCTCCTATCTAAATTGTCCCTAGTATGTGTATGTATGAATGTGAGTTAGGTACCTTATATTGTACGCTCCTCGGGGGCGGGGACTGATGGGAATGTACAATATATATGTAAAGCGCTGCGGAAATTGACGGCGATATATAAGTACCGGAAATAAATAAATAAACACTTCTAAATGCTACTGCCAGCTTTTTTCTACCTGTACTGTAAAAACACTAATAAAACTCTGAAGCTTTTAAACGCTACTAAAGCGCCGCTATAAAAATGCTATTACCCGCGTTTTTTATCCAGCATTTTTTCCAGCGTTTTTTGAACCCACTAGTTTGCATGGAGCCTCACTGTGTGTGTTCGAAGTTGTACACGCGGTGCGTATTGTCTGTCTGAACGTTGGAATTGCAACTTTGTAAATTGGCAAAACTTTAATAAACAGATATTTAAAAAAAAAAAAAAAAAGGTTTCTGGCATTTTAGACTCTGTGCCTTCCAAGTCTGGGGTCATGTTTTCACCACTTGCCAGAATGACAGCTACAGCGCGGTTGTCCAGTCCTGGGAGGGTGTCATATGGGGTCCTCACAGAACGCGACTTCCTGCGTGCCCCCGGGGGGCCACGCACCCGGTGATCTCCGTGATTGTCACAGCGTGAGGAAAGAACTGCTGATAACCGGCGTTTGTTAGAGGTCGGATCGACACCGATCATCAGTGCCCTGATGCAGGGGCGTCCCTAGGGTTGGTGTCACCCGGTACAATAACACTTGGTGACACCCCCTCCGATGATCCCCGCAGGATGGATCAGATCTGCAGATTGAGTATAATGGATCAGACTCCAATCCATTATGCACAATCCACAGATCCCATCCATCCTGTGGGGGATCATCGGCTTGCTTTACAACTTACCTTTTCATGGAGCTGATCTGGTGTCACCCCGTGCGGTAGGTGTCACCCGGTGCGGCACGCACCTTCTGCACCTGCCTAGGGACGCCACTGCCCTGATGATCAGTGCCCAGCAGTGCTGCCCACAAGTGCCCATCAGTGCCACCCACCTGTGCCGATCAGTGCCTGGCAGTGCCACCCACCTGTGCTTATCAGTTCACCCACCAGTGCTCAGCAGTGCCCCCCATCAGTACCACCCATCAGTGCTGCCCATCAGTGCTGCCAGTTGGTGCCACCCATCAGTGCCCATCAGTGCCACCTATCAGTGCCCATCATTGTTGCATATCAGTGCAGCATCATCAGTACCGCCCATCAGTGTTGCCTATCAATGCCCAACAGTGTTGCCTATCAGTGCTGCCTCATCAACGCACATCAGTGAAGGAGAAAAGTTACCTGTTTGCTAAATTTTATAATCGAAACAAAGAAAAAAATTTTTTTTTTCAAATTATTTGCTTTTTTTTTTCTTTATATCGCAAAAAATAAAACCTCCAGTGGGGACTAAATACCACCAAAAGAAAGCTCTATTTGTGTGAACAAAAATGATAAAAATTTAATGTGAATACAGTGTTGCATGACCGTGCAATTGTCATTCAAAGTACAACAGCGCTGAATGCTGGAAATTGGCCTGGGCAGCAAGGGGGTGAAAGTGCCCTGTAGGCGAGGGGTTAAAGTGCTGTCACTGATCACAAACTACTACAGTCATGGCCAAAAATTTTGCACCCCCCCCTCCGCATTTTTGTCCGATAACGCACCACTTCACCTAGAAATTTGCTGAAATTACAAATGTTTCGGCATTCTTATATTTATTTCTTTTGTTTGTATTGGTGACAAAAAAAAGTGGAATAACAAAAAAGCCAAATCTGACCCATTCCACACAAAACCCCAAAAATGGACCGAATTATTGGCACCCTCCATGTAATATTTGGTCTCACACCCCTGGGAAAAAAATCACTGAAATCAATGGCTTCCTGTAACCATCAATGAGTTTCCTCCACCTCTCTGCTGGAATTTTGGATCGCTCTTCTTCCTCCATCTGCTCCGGGTCTCTCAGATTGGAAGGTTCCTTTTCCCAACTGATGTTCTGAGATCTCTCCACAGGAGCTCTATGGGATGGAGATCTGGACTCATCGCTGGCCAGTTCAGTCCTCTCCAGCGTTTTGTCTGACACCATTTCTGGAGGCTTTTTGCCGTGTGCTCTGGGTCATTGTCCTGGTGGAAGACCCATGACCTCTGATGGAGACCCAACTTTCTGGCACCGGGCCCTACATTGCACCCCAGAATTCTTTGGTAGTCTTCAGATTTCATAATGCCATGCACATGGCCAAGACATCCAGTGCCTGAAGCAGCAAAGCCACCCCAAACCATCAGTGACCCCCCCCCCCACCATGTGTGACTGGAGGGACTGTGACCCCCCACCATGTGTGACTGGAGGGACTGGATTCTTTTCTGTAAAGGCCTCATTGCTTTTTCTAAAAACAGTAGAATGATGGGCTTTACCAAAAAGCTGCCATTGTGTTTTGTCTGTCCACAGCACATTCTGCCAGCAGAAGTTTGGCTTCCTCAGGTAAGTTTTGGAAAACTCCAATCTGGCTTCCAATATGTCAGCAGTGAGGTCCTCCTGGGTCTCCTCCCATATTTCTGTGTCAGCGGTGGGGTCCTCCTGGGTCTCCTACCATATTTCTGTGTCAGCAGTGGGGTCCTCCTGGGTCTCCTACCATATTGCTGTGTCAGCAGTGGAGTCCTCCTGGGTCTCCTACCATATTTCTGTGTCAGCGGTGGAGTTCTCCTGGGTCTCCTACCATATCTCTGTGTCAGCAGTGGGGTCCTCCTGGGTCTCCTACCATATTTCTGTGTCAGCAGTGGGGTCCTCCTGGGTCTCCTACCATATTGCTGTGTCAGCAGTGGAGTCCTCCTGGGTCTCCTACCATATTTCTGTGTCAGCGGTGGAGTTCTCCTGGGTCTCCTACCATATTTCTGTGTCAGCAGTGGGGTCCTCCTGGGTCTCCCACCATATTTCTGTGTCAACGGTGGGGTCCTCCTGGGTCTCCTCCCATATTTCTGTGTCAGCAGTGGAGTTCTCCTGGGTCTCCTACCATATTTCTGTGTCAGCAATAGGGTCCTTCTGGGTCTCCGAAAAAATGAGGAAGGGTTGTAACAGCGCAAACACTGCAAAGCCCTGGGAAATGGTAGTATGGGGTGATGGTGGTATTAGTGGCTACTGTATGAAGAGCGTAGGATTCCGTGTGGCACTGAGGGCAAGGCTTCCAAATAAGCTGTAGCAACTTCTGTAGATGAGAAAAAGGAGAAAAGCGCCTCTAAGTGCAATAAGTCTTTTAATTCAAGTCTAAATGTAGAAACACTCACATGTGTGAAGTAATCATAAGCATAAAAACCGTGGTTAACAATAGTTGCCGGTGGGGTGGTAACCCGGGTGAAGAACCGTCATCTTACTGCGATGTGGGGAGGTCAGCTCTCGGCTGGAACAGCGTGGTGGCTGGAGGGGGAACAGCGGTGAGGCCAGCCTTCATGCACGTCCTCCCTCAGATCCGGATGGAACGCACGCTGGAACGTAGCGGCGGCGTGGCCGTGATGACGTCAGATCCCAGGGTGCACTGCGATGCGTTTCGGAGCATGCACTGGCCGTGGAAGGCGAAAGTGCACTCCTTTTTCAAGCAGGGGCAGGTGGATGAACAGGGGTGAATATATAGGGAACGTGAGTCTAATTGATCAATTAACCAATTAACCAGTCTGGCAACTCATACCTCCACTTCAACAGCTGCCACCACCCCAAATGGATCCAAAATATACCTAAAGGACAATTCTGTCGTCTCAGACAAAACTGCACCACAGATTCAGATTACAATCTCCAGAGTGACATTCTAATAAAGAAATTCCTAGACAAAGGTTACCCACACAAGCTAGTAGATGAGGCCCACTCCTTCTACCGCAAGGGTAGACCCCAAACACACAATAACACACAGCCTCCCAACCAGGTCAGATTTATAACCAAATTCCACAACAACTTTCACAAAATGGAGTCTATCATCAATAGACATTGGTCGATACTACTACAGGATCCACATTTAATAGACATCTTAGATAAAAAACCAAAATACACCTACCGCAAAGCCATCAACCTTTGCCCCCAGCAAATACAACCCACCCACCAATACACTCAACACAATCTGCCTCATACCCATTGTCGGCATGTATAGATGCAACAAAGCGCTATGCAAAACTTGCCAATTCGTTAAACACAGACAAAAAAACTTCACCACAAAAGGAAAAACCTATTCATTCAAAGAATTTTACAACTGCTCCACTGATCATGTGATCTATTGTATATCCTGCCCTTGCGGCCTCCTATATGTGGGACGCACCATCAGACCCCTCCGCGCCAGGTTTGGCGAGCACAGACGTCTTATTGAAGATGGTAAAGACAAACATAGCGTCCTCCGCCACTTCCTTGAATATGACCAAAAATCCACTGATGGCCTACAAGTATGGGTCTTAGAATCCATACACAACAATCTCTCTGAGTCTGATCGTTTCAAAAAACTCTGTTCACAAGAAACTTATTGGATATTTACATTAGATACATTGTCCCCAGGCGGACTCAACGAGGAATTAGACATTAACACTATACTATAAACACTACAATCTCCCATTCACAGCCACTCAACACTCACAATACTTCCCCCCCCCCCCCCTTTCTTTATATACATTTTTTTTTTTTTTTTAATCGAATTTTTTAATCAAATTTTTTTTTTTTTATCCAATTTTTAGTTTATTATTTATAACCTTTTGTTCATTATTTATATTTTATTCTATTTTTTACTATTTTTTACAATGTAATTTACTTTTTATAATGTCATTTGCATGTATTATTATCAATATGTTTATCATCTTGCAATCATGCTGTATTACCACTAAATATCTGCTCACTACTGTTACATAATTGATGTGCCAGTGCTGCAAGGTGAACATTTTACCCCACTAATCTCCCAGAATATAATTTTTTTTTTTTTTTTTTCATTTTATCATTTTTCTTTCGTCTTCCGTTTTCTTATTTATTACATCCTCTCTTTTTTCCATTTGGTTTCCTTTACCCCCTATTTAACATCCATGACTTTACACTATTCACCTGACAGCAATGGTCAATCACTGGTTAATTAGTTAATTGATCAATTAGACTCACGTTCCCTATATATTCACCCCTGTTCATCCACCTCCCCCTGCTTGAAAAAGGAGTGCACTTTCGCCTTCCACGGCCAGTGCATGCTCCGAAACGCGTCGCAGTGCACCCTGGGATCTGACGTCATCACGGCCACGCCGCCGTTACGTTCCAGCGTACGTTCCATCCGGCTCTGAGGGAGGACGTGCATGAAGGCTGGCCTCACCGCTGTTCCCCCTCCAGCCACCACGCTGTTCCAGCCGAGAGCTGACCTCCCCACATCGCAGTAAGATGACGGCTGTCAGGGCTCCCAGGTGTGACCAGAGGTGTGTGGCTGACGCAGGGAAACGCAGACCTCAGATATGTTATAAACAATATAATTTATTAACACTAACAATACAAACATAAACGCAGTGCAATACTAAAACATAATACAGTGCAACCAAACCAACCACCCACAGATAACAGTACATACAAGCAAGCGTCGTCAGGCAGGCCGGGTCAATATCAATAGGGCAGGTAGGTACAGGGGGAGCAAGCGGAGATTGGTCGGGGTCACAGGCCAGGTTCAGCAGGTAGCAAGCAGCGTAGTACAGAGGGTCAGGCAGAGGGATGGTCAGGGTCACAAGCCAGGGATCAGAACAGGTAGCAAGCAGCGTGGTACAGAGGGTCAGACAGAGGGATGGTCAGGAGCGAGCCGGGATCAGAGCAGGAGAAGTCAGCAGCGGTTCAGAAACAGGATGCAGGACAGAAACAGGATACAGGGCCCAGGACAAACACAACACCAAGGCAGAGTCTGCAAGTCTGGCCATCCCTTAAATACACCAGTATCATCAGTTCCAGGTGTTAGCTGGCTGAAAGGTTGAGTCTCTGATTGCTGGGAGCACCCGCTGGCCAGCCCTGGTACTGCAGATCAAAAGGCAGGTGAGTCCCACCATTGCTGGCCAGTCCATTCCTGACAGTGGCTCTTCACCCGGGTTACCACCCCACCGTTAACTATTGTTAACCACGGTTTTTAAGCTCATGATTACTTCACACATGTGAGTGTTTCTACATTTAGACTTGAATTAAAAGACTTATTGCACTTAGAGGCGCTTCTCTCCTTTTTCTCCTCCTGGGTCTCCTACCATATTTCTGTGTCAGCAGTGGGGTCCTCCTGGGCCTCCTACCATATTTCTGTGTCAGCAGTGGGGCCCTCCTGGGTCTCCCACCATATTTCTGTGTCAGCAGTGGGGTCCTCCTGGGTCTCCTACCATATCTCTGTGTCAGCAGTGGGGTCCTCCTGGGTCTCCTACCATAGCGCCCCTTTTCATTCAGATGGCGACGTATAGTGGGAGTGGACACAGTTGTACCCGGTGTCTGATGGTCAGCTTGGATTTGTCTGGAAGTTGATGGAGGTTCTTCATCCACCATTCCAACAATTCTTCATTGCAATTTTTGATCAATTTTTCTCTTCCATCCACATCCAGGGAGATTAGCTACAGTGCCCTGGCCTGTAAACTTCTTGACAATGTTGCACACAGTGGACACAGGAGCATTAAGATCTCTGGAGGTGGACTTGTAACCTTGAGACTGTCCATGCTTTTCCACTATCTTTGTTCTCCAATCCTCAGACAATTCTTTGCTGCTCTTTCTCTCCTCCATGCTCCATGTGGCACACAGAGACACACAACAGAAAGGTGGAGGCCATGTGTCACCCTTGTCCCCGGTTGTTGGTGGGATTTCTATATTGTCATCACCTGGTCATGGATATGGGGGAGTTTAATGACAAATTACAGAACATCACAGACCTGGAATGCAATTATTTCTTACCATTTTGAGAAGTTGCCAATAATTTTGTCCGGTCCACTTTTGGGGTTTTGCATGGAATTTGTCATATTTGGCTTTTTGTTTCTCCACTTTTATGTGACACCAATACAAACCAAATAAATAAACACGAGAATGCCAAAACATTTGTCATTGCAGCAATTTTCTGGAGGAAGTTGTGCGTTATCTGACAGAAATGCTGGATGGGGGGAGGGGCAAAATCCATGGTCATGACTTTTTTTGTGGATCATAAAAAAATTTAACTACTGTAATTTTATACAGTAAGTAAAAGTATATATATTTTTTTTATTTGGGGGGGTTACAGTAATGTCTACCTAAAAATAAACATGAGAATGCCCGAAACATTTGTGATTGCAACAATTTTCTGGGTGAAGTGGTGCGTTATCTGACAGAAATGCAGGATGGTGGGGCATGACTGTATTGTGGGACATAAAAAAAATGTAACTACTGTAATTTTATTCTCTTTCTGCTTTAATAAAATATATACTTTTTTTTTTCATTCGGAGTGGGGGGGTTACGGTAATATCTACCTAAAAATAAACACGCATGCTGAAATATTTGTGATTGCAACAATTTTCTGGGTGAAGTGGTGCGTTATCTGTCAGAAATGCGTTGGGGGGCAAAATGTTTGGCCATAAGTGCAGGCAGACATAACTGGACACTTAGGGGTCTACATACAAAATGTTTTCTGTGCGGAAGTCTTCAGCATTTGCACAACAGATGATCACTGTATTGCTTGTCATACGATTATCTCCTATGACCGTCGGCTCCATCTAGTGGCCATAATAAAGTATTTGTTTTAAATGAGACGTTTCATAAAAATACCATATTTTGGCCACTAGATGGAGCTGATGATCATAGGAAATAATCATAATACAAAGAATACAGCGATCATCTGTTGTGACTGTGGAAAGGCTGAAGACATGCAAGTGACACATTTTTATCCAAATTTTTTAGCATATATTTAAAAATATATATCTTTTTTATCTTCTATCGTGTGTACAGGAATACATGACTCTGCTGTGCCGTGTTTTGGGTCTCTCTCTTTCTGTGCCTTACCAAGGGGGGAGGATTCTTCAGCATGGAGTCCAATGACGCTGACTTTGTCAGCTAGTTCACTTAATAATTAATAGTTTTAAAATGTCAGAATGTGACGACCTCCTCTGATAATCTGAGCGCTAAATATAAAGCCATGTAAAGGGCAGAGCGTGTGCACAACGGACTCTTGTTTTTCCATTTTGCTGAATTATACAGTGATAACATTTAACATACAATTTGTGCAGATCCATTTCTTTTTTTTTAACCACTTCCAGTCCGGACGCTTTCCCCCCCTTCCAGTCCGGACACTTTCCCCCCTTCCAGTCCGGACACTTTCCCCCCCTTCCAGTCCGAACACTTTCCCCCCTTCCAGTCCGGACACTTACCCCCCCTTCCAGTCCGGACACTTTCCCCCCTTCCAGTCCAGACACTTACCCCCCCTTCCAGTCCGAACACTTTCCCCCCCTTCCAGTCCGGACACTTTCCCCCCCTTCCAGTCCGGACACTTTCCCCCCCTTCCAGTCCGGACACTTTCACTCCCTTCCAGTCCGGACACTTTCACCCCCTTCCAGTCCGGACACTTTCCCCCCCTTCCAGTCCGGACACTTTCACTCCCTTCCAGTCCGGACACTTTCCCCCCCTTCCAGTCTGGACACTTTCCCCCCTTTCCAGTCTGGACACTTTCACCCCCTTCCAGTCCGGACACTTTCACCCCCTTCCAGTCCGGACACTTTCCCCCCCTTCCAGTCTGGACACTTTCCCCCCTTTCCAGTCTGGACACTTTCACCCCCTTCCAGTCTGGACACTTTCACCCCCCTTCCAGTCCAGACACTTTCACCCCCCTTCCAGTCCGGACACTTCCCCCCCTTCCAGTCCGGACACTTTCACCCCCTTCCAGTCTGGACACTTTCCCCCCTTCCAGTCCGGACACTTTCACCCCCTTCCAGTCCGGACACTTTCACCCCCTTCCAGTCCGGACACTTCCCCCCCTTCCAGTCCGGACACTTTCACCCCCTTCCAGTCTGGACACTTTCCCCCCTTCCAGTCCGGACACTTTCACCCCCTTCCAGTCCGGACACTTTCACCCCCTTCCAGTCCGGACACTTTCACCTCCTTAAAGTCCAAACACTTTCACCCCCTTCCAGTCTGGACACTTTCCCCCCCTTCCAGTCCGGACACTTTCCCCCCCTTCCAGTCCGGACACTTTCACCCCCTTCCTGTCCATTCCAATTTTCAGCTTTCAGCGCTGTCGCACTTCGAATGACAATTGCGCGGTCATGCAACACTGTACCCATGTGAATTTTTTAGCATTTTTTTGAGACAGATAAAACTTTATTTTGGTGGTATTTATTCACCACTGGGGTTTTATTTTTTTTGCTATATAAAACAAAAAAAAAGAAAAACGCATTTCAACATGCAGTATATATAAATGCATTTTTTATATATATTACAAAATATATGAAAAATATTTCTAAAAATATATATTTTTTAAATATATTCTTTAGATTTTTTTAACAGATAAAAAAGTAATTTTAACATATATTTTTACATATATTTGTAAGTGCATTCCAAAAAAATGTAGATCTGTATTTTTAAAGACATACAGTGTATTTGAAAATGTGTTTTTAAAAATATTTTTCATATATTTTGTAATAAAAACGCATTTCAACATGTAGTATAAGTATATATATACACATTTATTGAAATATATTTTAAAAGATATTGAATACAGCAAACATTTATTATTTCAAATATATGGCAATATATTTGGAAAGAATATTTAAAAAAAAATTTTCAAATATATTTTTCTTCCATATAGGCAGGAATGTAAACATCCCTTGTAATAGAAAGAAGCATTTCAACATACAGTGTGTATATATATTTATTTATATATTTAAATATATTTTGAAATATATTGAATATGACCAAAATTGTAGTATTTCAAATATATTTCAATATGTTTGGGAAGAATATTTTTAAAATATATTTAAAATATATTTTTCTTCCATATGGGCTCCAAACCAAGGGAGTACTCCCAACACCCAGCTTACTCATTTGGTTTCCTCACCTATCAGGAAGGCTCATCGGGACCCCCATCAGACCAGCAGAGGTACTGCACAGCCAGCCATTCCTACCAAAAGGCTTACTCCAGGTGATCTCAGCCCAAAGGCCATGTTTTCCTGAAATACCACAAGCAGGAAAATACCCAATTGTGGCCAGTAGATGGAGCTACTGATCATAGGAAATACAAATATTAGCACAGGGATTATTTGCTATAGTGCTGAGATATTCCCACAGCAAAATTTTAACAAATAGACCCCTTTAATGTTTTTAATGAGGGACTTAACACAGTCCTGTTATGCATGTTTGTGAAATCCTCTCAACATGAAGGACTTACATTATTTTAGAACACGTGTGTCAAACACAAGGCTCATGTGCTGAATCTGGCCATTTCATGTAGTCCATGTAGTCCTCACACTTCTCCTGCAGCTGCAGCACCCCCCCCCCCCCCATCTCTGCCCCCATCTTGTTTCAGCAGTCGGCGGAGAGGAGGACAGAACTTCCCCTCCAGATCCTGCGCCTCTCTGTGCAGCCGCAGCACCCCCTTCATCTCCACCTCCCCCCGGTCTCAGCAGTCAGTAGCAGCTGACTTCAGCCCTCCTCTGATCCTCCTCCAGACTCTGCACTTTCTGCTTCCCAGCATCTTCCCAGTAGAAACACAAGGTAAGGGGGGGGGGTGCACTGTGATGTGAGGGAGGGTGGGGTACTGTTGACTTCTGATGGTGGGGGCTGGTCTTACATAAACAACTGGCCCTCTGAGGGCAACCGTAATGCTGATGCGGCCCGCAATGACATTGAGTTTCACCTCTTTTTTCCCTGGACTCAGAAACAAGCCCAAAACTGAACAATATCGCTTGTTTGAGGACAATCTGAGATCAGTTCAGATTCGCACAGCAGTCATCAGGGGCGGACTGACCATTTGGGAACTCGGGCGCTGCCTGTGGGCCTGTAGGGGGCCCCATGAGAGGCCCCTGGTACCTTTCATAGGCTTTTTTGGGTGTGGTTTGAGTGTGGGCGAGGGCACAGGGGCCCCATGATCCCCTATTACCTGGGGGCCCCATGAGATGCCCCTGGTACCTTTCATAGGCTTTTTTGGATGTGGTTTGAGTGTGGGTGAGGACACAGGGGCCCCATGATCCCCGATTACCTGGGGGCCCCATGAGATGCCCCTGGTACCTTTCATAGGCTTTTTTGGATGTGGTTTGAGTGTGGGTGAGGACACAGGGGCCTCATGATCCCCTATTGCCCAAAGGCCCCATGAGATGTCCCTGGTACCTTTCATAGGTTTTTTTGGGTGTGGTTTGAGTGTGGGCAAGGGCACAGGAGGCCCATGATCGACTATTTCCCGGGGGCCCCATGAGTTGTCAGTTAACCCCTGGCTGTCATGCATAATCCCTGTAATGTGTCCAATATGCGTATTTCCTAAAATCGTCAGCTCCATCTAGTGGCCATAATGCATTTCTTTCCTGAAATACCACAATCAGGAAAATACTGCGCTACGGCCACCAGATGGAGCTGAGATCACAGGAAATCATTACTAAATAGACGCCTTAGCATGGCAGCGCAGTGCACGTTCGCATCATGAGAAGAGTTAGGTGGCAGCAAGGATCCTCACCCATACATAGTTACAAATGTATTTAGTCAGGTTGAAAAAAGATACAAGTCCATCTAGTTCAATCAATAGAAAGAAAAAAAAATAGAAGACCCCCCCTCCCATATACACAATCCTATACCCAGGGCTGTATTTACAACAAGGCATTTGCTAGGGCGGCATTTTTCAGGGGGACAGCACCCCCCAGGAAGAAGAGACATATGCAGCACGGGGACCAGGAGGGATCTGAAAGAGGCTGCGGGCTGCTTGATGGTGTATGCAGAGCCCGACTCTCCTTCCCGGGAATATCCAGAAGAGACATATGTGTCTTTCGCTCTGTTTCTGGGGGTGGGCGGGTTGGTGTTAGTGGAAGGCTCTCTTGGGTGGGGGGACGAGTGTTGTTGGTCACTGGCGTTGGTCGGTGTCAGGCTCTCTCTGCTGGGGGGGGTACATCTGATTTTTGTGTTGCCTAGGGCAGCAAAATACCTAAATACACCACTGCCTATACCCACAGTTACTCATACAGGTTGAGGGGTTCCATGATGCTTTCTACTTGAGCTACTTCCTACAAGAGTAAAGGAAAAAGTGGAGCACCGTGCTTTGGGGAACCCTTTGTTGACTGAAACTTAACTCTGAGTCATCTGATGGAGGGATACAACCTTTAGCTATATTCTGTAGGGTTCCTCCAGAGTCTGCAAGGAGTTCCTTGAGCCGTGACTTGTGCAACTCCCACCTAATGGTGCCTGCATAATTCTTGGGTCACCTAGCAGAACTATCAGCATGATACTAAGGATCTTTTTAGTTGTCTGCAAAGGTAACAGTTTGACCCCCAATGTAAGGGACATTCTTCCCACTGACCCCCAATGTAAGGGACATTCTTCCCACTGACCCCCAATGTAAGGGACATTCTTCCCACTGACCACCAATGTAAGGGACATTCTTCCCACTGATCACCAATGTAAAGGACATTCTTCCCACTGATCACCAATGTAAGGGACATTCTTCCCACTGACCACCAATGTAAGGGACATTCTTCCCACTAACCCCCAATGTAAGGAACATTCTTCCCACTGACCTCCAATGTAAGGGACATTCTTCCCACTGACCCCCAATGTAAGGGACATTCTTCCCACTGATCCCCAATGTAAGGGACATTCTTCCCACTGATCACCAATGTAAGGGACATTCTTCGCACTGACCACCAATGTAAGGGACATTCTTCCCGCTGACCACCAATGTAAGGGACATTCTTCCCGCTGACCCCCAATGTAAGGGACATTCTTCCCACTGACCCCCAATGTAAGGGACATTCTTCCCACTGACCCCCAATAAAAGGGACATTCTTCCCACTGACCACCAATGTAAGGGACATTCTTCCCACTGATCACCAATGTAAGGGACATTCTTCCCACTGACCCCCAATGTAAGGGACATTCTTCCCACTGATCACCAATGTAAGGGACATTCTTCCCACTGACTACCAATGTAAGGGACATTCTTCCCACTGATCACCAATATAAGGGACATTCTTCCCACTGACCCCCAATGTAAGGGACATTCTTCCCACTGACCACCAATGTAAGGGACATTCTTCCCACTGACCCCCAATGTAAGGGACATTCTTCCCACTGATCACCAATGTAAGGGACATTCTTCCCACTGACCACCAATGTAAGGAGCATTCTTCCCACTGACCTCCAATGTAAGGGACATTCTTCCCACTGACCACCAATGTAAGGAGCATTCTTCCCACTGATCACCAATGTAAGGGACATTCTTCCCACTGACCACCAATGTAAGGAGCATTCTTCCCACTGACCCCCAATGTAAGGGACATTCTTCCCACTGACCACCAATGTAAGGGACATTCTTCCCACTAACCCCCAATGTAAGGAACATTCTTCCCACTGACCTCCAATGTAAGGGACATTCTTCCCACTGACCCCCAATGTAAGGGACATTCTTCCCACTGATCCCCAATGTAAGGGACATTCTTCCCACTGATCACCAATGTAAGGGACATTCTTCCCACTGACCTCCAATGTAAGGAACATTCTTCCCACTGACCACCAATGTAAGGGACATTCTTCCCACTGACCACCAATGTAAGGGACATTCTTCTCACTGACCCCCAATATAAGGGACATTCTTCCCACTGATCACCAATGTAAGGAGCATTCTTCCCACTGACTCCCAATGTAAGGAGCATTCTTCCCACTGACCCCCAATGTAAGGGACATTCTTCCCACTGACCCCCAATGTAAGGGACATTCTTCCCACTGACCTCCAATGTAAGGGACATTCTTCCCACTGACCCCTAATGTAAGGGACATTCTTCCCACTGACCCCCAATGTAAGGGACATTCTTCTCACTGACCACCAATGTAAGGAGCATTCTTCCCACTGACCACCAATGTAAGGGACATTCTTCCCACTGACCACCAATGTAAGGGACATTCTTCCCACTGACCACCAGTGTAAGGGACATTCTTCCCACTGATCACCAATGTAAGGGACATTCTTCCCACTGATCCCCAATGTAAGGGGTATTCTTCCTACTGACCACCAATGTAAAGGACATTCTTCCCACTGACCACCAATGTAAGGGACATTCTTCCCACTGACCCCCAATGTAAGGGACATTCTTCCCACTGACCCCCAATGTATGGGACATTCTTCCCACTGATCACCAATGTAAGGGACATTCTTCCCACTGACCACCAATGTAAGGGACATTCTTCCCACTGATCACCAATGTAAGGGACATTCTTCCCACTGACCCCCAATGTAAGGGACATTCTTCCCACTGATCACCAATGTAAGGGACATTCCTGGAGACCTGAAAATTATTTGAAGGGTTCCTCCCAGATGAATAGGAATGGCTGCTCTGATCCATTAAGGGTTTATCCATAAACATTATTAAACCCTCTTTCTCACAAAGCCAGTAATAACAAGGATATCATTTTGTGTACAGCAGACCTCTTCCTCCTTCCATGGACATGTGAGGATTCGTAATCTGTCTTCGGTCGGATTATGAAAAAAAATCAATCTTCACAAGAAGTTCCCGACGATTAAACCATCTGAGATAACATTATCTTTGTGAGATGATCGAACTCGGATTTGCATGTCATTTAGTTTCCAAAGAATGATGAAGGAATCCAAGGTCTGCGATGCTCTAAATGGAGCTTTATTTTTTTCTATAAATAAACAGATAAGGAATACATTGTTGCCGTTCTTTCAGTTTTTTCAACAAAATTATTTAGAGAATAGATGCTGCCAGTGACATTCATCGGGGACTTATCCTGGTCTCAGCGTGAAGCTGCGAGATATATCGACGACGTACAGTTAGATGTATACATTGATTCCTTAGAATCCCGGATAATAGAATGTAGCAGTGTGCCCTTCCATCGGGTACAAGGACAAATATGAAGCCTGTAGTATCAGAGGCGGCTTCAGACCCCCATAGAGAACCTCCGCCAGCACCTTAATGGCATTACATGCAGAGAAGACATTTTACAGCTTTTGCTGCCAAGCACTATTCCCACAGTTTTCTCCGTATATCACACGTGGTCATTACAGAATGAGAAAAGGGATTTAGCAGTTTATATTTACTAAAATATTTAATTTCCATATTGTGTGTATTGTGGGAGAAAAGATATAGTGAATGCGGGGTCCGGGGAGAGCGGATATAGTGAATGCGGGGTCCAGGGAGAGAGGATATAGTGGTTGCGGGGTCCGGGGAGAGCGGATATAGTGAATGCGGGGTCCGGGGAGAGCGGATATAGTGAATGCGGGGTCCGGAGAGAGCGGGTATAGTTAATGCGGGGTCTAGGGAGAGCGGATATAGTGAATGCGGGGTCCGGGGAGAGCGGATATATTGAATGCGGGGTGCGGGGAGAGCGGGTATAGTGAATGCGGGGTCCAGGGAGATTGGATATAGTGAATGCGGGGTCCGTGGAGAGCGGATATAGTGAAGGCGGGGTCCGAGGAGAACGGATATAGTGAATGCGGGGTCCAGGGAGAGCGGATATAGTGAATGTGGGGTCCGGGGAGAGCGGATATAGTGAGTGCAGGGTCCAGGGAGAGCGGATATAGTGAATGCGGGGTCCGGGGAGAGTGGATATAGTGAATGCGGGGTCCGGGGAGAGCGGATATAGTGAATGCGGGGTCCGGGGAGATTAGATACAGTGAATGCGGGGTCCGGGGAGAGCGGATATAGTGAATGCGGGGTCCGGGGAGAGCGGATATAGTGAATGCGGGGTCCGGGGAGACCGGATATAGTGAATGCGGGGTCCGGGGAGAGCGGATATAGTGAATGCGGGGTCCGGGGAGAGCGGATATAGTGAATGCGGGGTCCGGGGAGAGCGGATATAGTGAATGCGGGGTCCGGGGAGAGCGGATATAGTGAATGCGGGGTCCGGGGAGAGCGGATATAGTGAATGCGGGGTCTGGATATAGTGAATGCAGGGTCCGGGGAGAGCGGATATAGTGAATGCGGGGTCCGGGGAGAGCGGATATAGTGAATGCGGGGTCCGGGGAGAGCGGATATAGTGAATGCGGGGTCTGGGGAGAGCGGATATAGTGAATGCGGGGTCCGGGGAGAGCGGATATAGTGAATGCGGGGTCTGGGGATAGCGGATATAGTGAATGCGGGGTCCGGGGAGAGCGGATATATGGAATGCGGGGTCCGGGGAGAGCGGATATAGTGAATGCTACCAAAACTATCACCAAGCAGCTTGGTGAGAAGGTGACAACAGTTGGTGCAATCATTCACAAATGGAAGGAACACAAAACAAGTGTCAGTCTCCCTCAGTCTGGTGCTTATTTCCTTCACTGTAGCTCCAAAAAGGAGTCCCATCGTCTCAACCAAAGGCTGTGATGGATCTCTGATTTGAAGGTCTATTTCTATGCCCCTGAGGTGAAATGCATCAGGGACGGGGCTCAGGAGGAGCTCGAGGCTGAGGATGTTCACATTCCTCTCCACCTGTTAAGCTAGGGGTGTGCAGTGGGAGTTGCTGACAAGGAGGATAGAACAGACTGATGTGTGGAGTGGACTACCCAATCAGCAGGCTGGAGGCAGGTTTGGGACCAAGTTGTATTACTTAACAGCATGAAGTACAGTGAGGTCACTGATCCAGCCCTGCTACCTGACAGGCATATCATCACACCACTCATGGATCGGAGCAACATGGAGGCTCCTTGCCTTGCAGCACTGGTGTTCTCAATTCAAATCCCCGTCTACCTGCAGCGAGTTTGCATATCCTCCCTATGCTTGCTTGGGTATTCCCACACTCCAAGGACATACTGGTCAGGTACCTGGCTCCTGTCTATATTGGCCCTAGGATGTGCGCTGTGAGATAAGGGCCTCAGATTATAAGCCACTTACACTATATTTCCCCGCCCTCCAACTTATTGTATTCAGGTGTTCCAATCCCCTCCCAATCATTGAATTCAGGTGTTCCAATCCCCTCCATATCATGTGATTCAGGTGTTCCAATCCCCTCCAAATCATGTGATTCAGGTGTCCCAATCCCCTCCATATCATGTGATTCAGGTGCTCCAATCCCCTCCATGCACACAGGTGTATACAATGAAGCCCCTAGGTATGCAGACTGCTTCTACAAACAGTGGTGAAAGAATGGGTCGCTCTCAGGAGCTCAGTGACTCCAAGCGTGGTCCCGTGATAGGTGGCCACCTGGGTAATAAGTCCATCCGTGACATTTCCTGGCTACTAAATATTCCATGCTCAACTGTTAGTGGGATTATAACAAAGTGGAAGCAACTGGGAACAACAGCCACTCAGCCACCAAGTGGTAGGCCACGTCACATGACAGGGCGGGGTCAGCGCATGATGAAGCGAACAGTGCGCAGAAGTCGCCAACTGTCTGCAGAGTCAATAGCTAAAGACCTCCAAACTTGGTGTGGCCTTCAGATGAGCAGAACAACAGTGCGTAGAGAGCTTCATGGAATGGGTTTCCGTGGCTGAGCAGCTGCATCCAAGCCTTCCACCACCAGTTGCAATGCAAAGCGTCGGATGCCGTGGTGTAAAGCACGCCGCCACTGGACTTTAGAGCAGAGGAGATGTGTTCTCTGGAGTGACCAATCACGCTTCTCTGTCTGGCAATCTGATGAACATGTCTGGGTTTGGCAGTTGCCAGGAGAATGGTACTTGCCTTCTCATGTGACATCAGTGCCTGACCTGGCAAATGTGCTTCTGGAAGAATGGTCCAACCTTCCCATGGACACCCTCCTAAACCTTGTGGACGGCCTTCCCAGAAGAGTTGAAGCTGTTATAGCTGCAAAGGGCGGGGCCAGCTCAATATTGAACCCTACGAACTAAGACTGGGGGGCCATGAAAGGTCATGTGCGTGGAAAGACCGGCGGCCCAGTACTTTGGGCAATATAGTATATCTGGCCTCAGCCAACCTATGGAAGGGGCTGCCCAGAAGGTGGTTGGGGAGAGAAGTGGTAGGGAGGCCTGTTCAGCATTATCATTCTCCCAGGGCTACTGCACAAGGGAGGTAGTCAGAGTACTGAAATGCTGGACCTCAGCATGTGTTTGGCTGAGGGCCTCGAGGAACTTGGATTTAAGGGCCTGTGTTGGAGGATGCTACCTTAGGATCTGGGCTGGAGAAAGGACATCTTTTCACTGAAGAGTGTTGCAGGGAAGCTGTCCTGTGCCTAGGACTCCATGTGTGCCTGTGCTTTGAGAGGGTTACATGCCAGAAGTTGCTACTGAAGTGCTACCCCCTTGAGAGCCTCTTGTTTTGGGTCCTCTTAGTTTCATGCACTACCTGGAAATGCACATTTTCCTACTTTCATCCAGAGTCAGTAACCAGTCCATTGGCTTTTTTTAATTATTTTATTTGGGGATAAACAACTTGGATTGGGTCTAGAGGTATATGGAACACCCAACTTGAGTCAAGCTAAATATTCTGCATTTGTGGTAAGATATGGAGACCCAAAGGAAAAAATTAGGCAAAACCTTCATCGCTGATAAACCCAAATAGTGTATAAATCTCTCACACAGCATTATATTTCCTTCTAAATGACAGGTACACTTTAATAGTCTCTCCCCAGAACCGTGTCTCATAAAGTCAGGAGTCGTACACATGGGAGTCGTACACATCCATCCCTCTGTGTCATCTGGTTCTCATAGTCTGTTGCTGACATTATTGTCAAATTCTGCACGTCAATGGTCCCGTCTGTAATCAGCAGCCGTGCCCATTTCCGGCCCTGTCACACTTGTCTCATAAACCCACAGCGTCTGGATTATGTTCTCCAGCTGCCTCCTGCACCTGCTGAGCTTGAGGACCCTAGAGAGATCCTCACACACTTCAGCTTCCCCTCCCGTGGCATTCAGCTCTGTGCCGGTACAATCCAGTTATAGTCGAGGAAGAGCACTGGATAATGTATTAGTACTACAGCTGCCAGACTCATCCATCTTACCAACCGCTCAGTGTTCTCCACCCTTCTCTGTCAATCCCACCACTGGCCTCCACTCAGTGTCCTCCACTCCTCTCTGCCAATCCCTCCACTGGCCTCCACTCAGTGTTCTCCACCCTTCTCTGTCAATCCCACCACTGGCCTCCACTCAGTGTCCTCCACTCCTCTCTGCCAATCCCTCCACTGGCCTCCACTCAGTGTCCTCCACCCCTCTCTGTCAATCCCACCACTGGCCTCCACTCAGTGTCCTCCACTCCTCTCTGCCAATCCCTCCACTGGCCTCTACTCAGTGTCCTCCACCCCTCTCTGTCAATCCCTCCACTGGCCTGAAAGTACCCAACGTATAAAATTCAAAATACTAACTACAACGTAACAAGCCATCCACAACTCTGACCCGAGCTACATCACCAGCCTCATCCCAAAATATCACCCAAACTGCTGCTCCTCTCAAAACCCCCTGTTCCCTATCTCCCTCATTATCTCCTCCTATGCTAATGTCTAGGACTTCTCCACACCTCTCTGTCAATCTCTCCATTGGCCTCCACTCAGTGTCCTCCACCACTCTATGCCAATCCCTCCACTGACCTCCACTCAGTGTTCTACACCCCTCTCTGCCAATCCCTCCACTGACCTCCACTGAGTGTCCTCCACCCTTCTCTGCCAATCCCTCCACTGGCCTCTACTCAGTGTCCTCCACCCTTCTCTATCAATCCCTCCACTGTCCTGAAATTACCCAACGTATACAATTCTAAGTACTAACTACAACGTAACAAGCCATCCACAACTCTGACCCGAGCTACATCATCAATCCCATCCCAAAATATCACCCAAACCGTCCTTGCTGCTCCTCTCCAGACCCCCTGATCCCTATATCACTCATTATCTCCTCCTGTGCTCATGTCTAGGACTTCTTCACCCCTCTGTGCCAATCTCTCCACTGGCATCCACTCAGTGTCCTCCACCCCTCTCTGCCAATCCTTTCATTGGTCTCTGATTGCCCATTGTATAAAACTCTGTACCCCAAGCTCTCCAACTGTCTCCTACATCTACACAGACTATCTTACCTTTAGTCTGTCAAGCTTCGGGTCTGTGTCCTTCACGACTCTCTGCCAATCTCTCCACTGACCTCCACTCAGTGTCCTCCACCACTCTCTACCAATTTCTCCACTGACTTCCACTCAGTGTCTTCCTCCCCTCTCTGCCAGTCTCTCCACTGGCATCCGCTCAGTGTCCTCCACCCCTCTCTGCCAATCCCTCCACTGGCCTCTGCTCAGTGTTCACCGCCCCTCTCTGCCAATCCCTCCACTGACTTCCACTGAGTGTCCTCCACCCCTCTTTGCCAATCCCTCCACTGACCTCCACTCAGTGTCCTCCCCCTCTCTCTGCCAATCCCTCCACTGACCTCCACTCAGTGTCCTCCGCCCCTCTCTGCCAATCCTTCCATTGGTCTACGATTGCACAATGTATAAATTTCAAAATACTAATAACATACAAAGCCATCCACCGCTCTACCCCAAGCTACATCACCAACCTCCCAACATATCACCCAAACCATCCTCTCCGCTCCTCCCAAGATCTCATGTTTCCTAGCTCCCTCATCACTTCTTTTCGTGCTCATGTCCAGGACTTCCATAGAGCCTCTACCATCCTCAGGAACTCCCTACCCCAAGCTCTCCAACTTTCCCCTACATCTACACAGACTAACTTACCTTTAATTTGTCATGAATGCTTTTGCCAGACTCACCCACCTCACCCCACCTGGGGTGTCCTCCACCCTTCTCTGTCAATACCTCCACTGGCCTTGGGTCAGAGTTCTCCACGACTCTCTGTCAATCCCTCCACTGACCTCCACTCAGTGTCGTTCACCCCTCTCTGCCAATCCATCCACTGGCCTCCACTCAGTGTCCTCCATCCCCCTCTGCTAAACCCTCCATTGGCCTCTGCTCAGTGTTCACCGTATATCTGTGCCAATCCCTCCACTGACCTCTACTCAGTCTCCTCCACTCCTCTCTGCCAATCCCTCCACTGACCTCTACTCAGTCTCCTCCACTCCACTCTGCCAATCCCTCCACTGACCTCTACTCAGTCTCCTCCACTCCTCTCTGCCAATCCCTCCACTGTCCTCCACTCAGTGTCCTCCCCCCTTCTCTGCCAATCCCTCCACTGGCCTCCACTCAGTGTCCTCCACCCCTCTATGCCAATCCCTCCACTGTCCTCCGCTCAGTGTCCTCCACACCTCTCTGCCAATCCCTCCACTGGCCTCCACTCAGTGTCCTCCACCCCTTTCTGCCAATCCCTCCACTGACCTCCACTCAGTGTCCTCCCCCCTTCTCTGCCAATCCCTCCACTGACCTCCACTCAGTGTCCTCCACCCCTCTCTGCCAATCCCTCCACTGACCTCTTTTCAGTGTTCTCCACCCCTCTCTGCCAATCCCTCCACTGGCCTCCACTCAGTGTCCTCCACCCCTCTCTGCCAATCCCTCCACTGACCTCTACTCAGTATTTATCGTGTGACTCCATAATAGCCAAGTTCAGCCAGAAGTTTTGGGCAAGTGAGGGTTAGAACTTCTGTCAGGTTTTAAAGAAACCCCTTCACCATTGCTCTCAGAACCTGCAACCGAATAATAAAAACAACCCACTGGTGCATCACCAGTGAACTGGCCAGATCACCAGGTGAAAATAAAGGGGAGAAAAGCCTAAAAAATAGAAAACTAATGCTGCCACCACCAAGATTTGGTAAGCTGCAATTTTTTTAAATTAAATATTTTTATTATTATTATTAATAATAATAATAATAATAATAATAACAATAATCATCATCATAATAATATTATATTTTTATTATTATCATTGTTATTATTCTTGATGTGATTATTATGATTATTATTATTTTTATTATTAATAATAATAATAATAATAATAATAATAATAATAATATTATTATTCAATGTCAATATATAATAAAATAATAATATATTTGTGTTTAGATATGCATTAAATTTGGCATTCTGTGTATTGGGGAGCCGTGCCGAGTGATATTCTCTGCATGAACCATGATCATCCGAATAACACAATTTTACATGTAATTGTACGAGTATATATGAAATATTTATGATAAAGTTAGTTTTAGGATTTCAGCCCCCGGAGACTGACTTAATAGGCTTTGCAGGGCGCACTTGCAGCTGTTGGAAGTCATGACCCAGAATGATTTATGTCACTGTCTGCGGGGAGAAGACGTGTTTTTCTTGGTGTCACATGTCACCTGTCAGCTCTCGGATACGGTAATCACAAGCAAAGCCAATACCTGTCAGGACGCAGAGCTTGTATTATCAGCCAAACCCTCCAAGAAGAAGCTCTGAGATTGGAAATGCCGATTGTAGATGGTGATTAGAGCGTTCTCAGTTTGAGTCTAGTGCAGGGGTGGGCAAACTTTTTGACTTGAGGGCCGCAATGGGCTCATATATTGGACCCGGGGGCCGGACCAAGAGTAGACGAATGATGTGTATGTGTGAATTAATATAAATTAAATTAAAATTTGTAACATTAAATGTTTAGATTAATTTAAGGTAGAAAAGCATAAAAAGAGTTATTTTACAAAACTTTTATGCCCCCCACTAGCTGCTGGCCGGCCCAGCCACTACCATGCCATCCATAGTAAGTATAGTAATATTCCCCCATAGTAAGTATAGTAATTCATCCCCCATATAGTAATTCATCCCCCATATAGTAATTCATCCCCCATATAGTAATTCATCCCCCATAGTAATTCATCCCCCATATAGTAATTCATCCCCCATATAGTAATTCATCCCCCATAGTAATTCATCCCCCATATAGTAATTCATCCCCCATAGTAATTCATCCCCCATATAGTAATTTATCCCCCATATAGTAATTCATCCCCCATAGTAATTCATCCCCCATATAGTAATTCATCCCCCATATAGTAATTCATCCCCCATAGTAATTCATCCCCCATAGTAATTCATCCCCCATATAGTAATTCATCCCCCATAGTAATTCATCCCCCATATAGTAATTCATCCCCCATAGTAATTCATCCCCCATATAGTAATTCATCCCCCATAGTAATTCATTCCCCATATAGTATTTCATCCCCCATAGTACTATTCCCCCCCAAGTAGTAAGCCAAGTCCCCCCTGTGTCAATTTACTTACCTTTGCTCCACGCGTTCCTCTCGCCGTGTTCCGGTCTTCAGGGCGGACTGTGAGAGGAGCCTAGCTCCCCTCACGTTCGTCACGCTGCCCCGCCTACACACATCCTGACAGCCAATGTTTCCCTGCCCTGGCTGTTTTTTTTTTTTATCACGCTCCGCGGGCCGTAGTTTGCCCATTGCTGGTCTAGTTACTAGTAAATGATATGATAGTCACTGGAGGAGAAGAAGACCTAATCCACGTGTGGACCACCATGTTGGATCACTGCCACCAACCTTAGCCACAGCTTTAGCAGCATGCATCTGCAGACTGTCCACAGGAAAGGAGGCTTCGGGGTTTGTAACTGCAAGCCTGTTCTCCAACTGGATCCAGAAACTGAGACGCAAAGTTTAAAAAGAACACCAGACCAATGAATGACCTATGACCCGAGAGTCCAAATACTTTCCATGTTGAAGTTCAATAAAGAACAGTCAGGTGTTTTGGGGGCTCATAGGCGATCCCCCTTTTTCAGGGCTCAAATATTGCCTATATCTAGGAGGACTCAAAGTTTGAGTTGTGGTGATTCTGTTTACACCAAAGGCACTGAAGATGGATGATACCTTTGAACCCTCTGAAATACATTGGCTGTTTTTGTATGGTCTAGGTGAATGAACTCCAACATTGAACGTTTTTGGAATCTCAGCTCATGGTCTGGTGCTCTTTTTAGACCTTACCGATCAAAAGTTTTAGAACACCCCCCATGTTTACGTCTTTTATTGAAATTTACACAATTTAATGCTTTAATGTGAGAATAAAGCGTAGAACAAAAAAAAAATTAAGCCTAAAAAAGAAATCATGGAATTGTTGTATTTAACCACTTCCAGTCCAAACACTTTCACCCCCTTCTAGTCCGAACACTTTCACCCCCTTCCAGTCCGGACACTTTCACCCCCTTCCAGTCCGGACACTTTCACCCCCTTCCAGTCCAGACACTTTCCCCCCTTCCAGTCTGGACACTTTCCCCCCCTTCCAGTCCGGACACTTTCCCCCCCTTCCACTCCGGACACTTTCCCCCCCTTCCAGTCCGGACACTTTCCCCCCCTTCCAGTCCGGACACTTTCCCCCCTTCCAGTCCGGACACTTTCCCCCCTTCCAGTCCGGACACTTTCCCCCCTTCCAGTCCGGACACTTTCCCCCCCTTCCAGTCCGGACACTTTCCCCTCCTTTCCAGTCCGGACACTTTCACCCCCTTCCAGTCCGGACACTTTCACCCCCTTCCAGTCCGGACACTTTCACCCCCTTCCTGTCCGGTCACTTTCCCCCCCTTCCAGTCCGGACACTTTCCCTCCTTTCCAGTCCAGACGCTTTCACCCCCTTCCAGTCCGGACACTTTCACCCCCTTCCAGTCCGGACACTTTCACCCCCTTCCAGTCCGGACACTTTCCCCCCCTTCCAGTCTGGACACTTTCCCCCCCTTCCAGTCCGGACACTTTCCCCCCCTTCCAGTCCGGACACTTTCCCCCCCTTCCAGTCCGGACATTCCCCCCCCCCTTCCAGTCCGGACACATTCACCCCCTTCCAGTCCGGACACATTCACCCCCTTCCAGATCAGGGTGTCACCCACTCTGTGCAAGTCTCTGACACTGGATTCAGCAAAAGAGCCTCAGTCCAACAGCTTCCTCCTCCATGTTTGACAGATGGTGTCACACACCAAGTAACCATCCTTTCAACTACTTTACGGCGTAAAAAAACCCTGCATCATGAACTGAAAATCTCAAATTTTGATTCATCAGTCCATAAGACCGTCTTCCAGGCTTCAGTAGTCCGGTGGTGCTTCATGGCCCAGGCAAGCCTCTTTTTCTTATTTTGCCATCTTAGCAATGGCTTTCTTACTGACAACTTGTCAAACCAGTTCCCGGCCCAAGTACATTGCAGTTTAGCAGGGATAAAGCACCTTGGCCACATCCAACCCCACCGCCTCTACACATGTGAACAGGTTCCAGAAGCTCCTCGTAATAAGACCTGTTTCAATGTCTTTAGGTCAATGACATTGACCTAACATGGCCATGTGCCAATATTATGTCAAAGATGTTACAAGCATCCTCGCCCCTTTATGTACTTCCAGCTGCAGGATGGGGGAATGCCCTGACCATAGTTGATTGGGTCAAAGTGTGCAGAGGTGACACTTTCCTTCCAGGTTCACTCTGAACCAAAGTTTAGACCAATCATCTGAACCAAAGTTTGGACCAAAGCTCATAACCAGTGTTGGAAGCAACATTTCTAGACTTTACATTCTCAAGGCCTTGGTTCCACCAGTAGTTTCTGGTCTGGTCCCTAGGTGAACCCTGCACTGTGCAAGGGGACCACATTATGCAGACACCTCCGTACACACCCCATATGAAAAATACAGCATAGACGAGCATGTGTACAGTATGTAACCATCAATTGCACCACACATGTGAGGTGTTGTCACAAATATCGAAGTGAGAGCAATAATTCTAGGGCCATAATTCATGGTCAACTCTAAAATGATTTTAAAGCGTCACCTACAGAAAAATATTGGTACCTTTGGGTTGTTTTGCAATTGTATGTGTGAGCTGTAGGGGGAGAGAACTCACATGGAGAACCAGGGGTGGACTGACAACTCATGGGGCCCCCTGGCAATAGGGGATCATGGGGCCCCTGTGTCTTTACCCACATTCAAACCACGCCCAAAAAAGCCTATGAAAGGTAGCAGGGGCATCCCATGGGGCCTGCTACTGACCCTGGGCCCTCGGGCAGTGCCCAAGCACTCAAATGGTCAGTCCGCCCCGTGGAGAACAGATGTTGTGGCAAAGTATATAAGGGTGGGGGTATTGAGAAAGCACAGCAGACGCTGCATATACTGCAGCACCTACAATGAACGGAACAGAAGATATTCATGCACACTATTGACACCCGACAGCATTTTATTTACCAGCACTGCCCACATCAAAGATGGCCATGAAGGTCAGCTAGGGCATCAGCATCCAATTGGATAGCTGCTCCCCTGATGACACCTACAGAGGCCTCAGAGGAACATGGGTTCCCCCTCTCCCTGCACGCCGGCTGCTGAAGAGCACCACCTTTACAGGAAGGAAGAACGACACCTGCCTACACTAGAGCGTGCACAATTGTGAGACTTGACATGTTTGGTATCTATATACTCAACACAACCCAATCTTTTCTATTTTACCAAAACATTGGGCATAATATATTGCTGTTTGCACTAAAATTGTATTTTCTTCAAAACATGTTGTTGATAAACAAATGTGCAAATACAGTCACAGCCAAAAATATTGTCCCTCCGGAATCTCTGTCAGATAAAGCACCACTTCACCCAGAAAATTGTTGCAGATACAAAGGTTTCGGCATTCTCACATTTATTTCTTTTGTTTGTATTGGCATGACAAAAAAAAGGGGAGAAAGAAGAATCCCAATCTGACATATTCCACACAAAACCCCAAAAATGGACGAAATTATTGACACCTTCTCAAAATTGTAAGACATAATGGCATTCTAAGTTTGTGACGTTCCTGTAATTTGTCATTAGACTCCCCCGTATCTGTCACGGCCCGCGGTCGCCGCCACCAACATGCGACAATCGCACGACCGCGACTAACAGTAATACGTCACCGCCCACGGCATCAGACCCCAGACCTTCTCACCAAACTCGTGACCGAAGGACCGGCCGATCTAAAACCGCGGTGTGACGCGCGTAACAAGGCCACACTCAGCCGCACCCAGCACAGCGATTGCCCAGCTAATGGTCTACAATCTGTGCCTGCAGCCTGAATGCGCTTGTTACTGGGTCGGGTTAATTACGCAACTAACCCTCTACTGCCACCACCACTTTTGTCGGAGACTGGGAAACTCCCGTTATCAAATATACACTATAATGATTGAAATATGGATCTATATAGCACGGCCCGCGGACCTGCTATACAGAGATATAACAAACAGTAGCGTCTCTTCAAAGGCAGGGATTCGTGAATTGCAAGTAAGCGCCTAGAAACAGTTTAACACTTTCAGAAAGAAAGATTTATTACTAAAAGCGTCAGACAGATGCAATAAAATATTTACAAAGAGATGTCACAAAAATATATATATATGTATATAAAGACACAGCAAAGAGATAATTAGGAAGAAGATTACAGGGTTAAGTTACTTGCCCATATGCCTGGGTTTGCAGTCCAAGCTGTAGAGCAGGGTGATTTCTTGATCTCCTTTTGTTACGATGTTGCTGGGAGATCTCTGTGTGTGAGTGTCAAGCTCTAACTCACTTGTCTCTCTTAAAAGTCCCTCTCAAAGGGGAGGGGGGCTCTTAATACACGTTTTGGGAGTGGTCAGTGGAAAACTGAATTAACTATAGCTTCATAATACATGACATGAAACATACGGTTGACCTGAGGAATGTGCAATTACTCTGGTCAGTTTGATAATGTGTGGGCTTACGCCGTTTTGGGTCAATGCTTCCCAGCCCTCAGAGAAATGCGGCCTTATCAGACGTAGGTGAGAAAGGTGACAGTTCCCCAGACTGCTGGTGCCAACTCAAGATGTCTTAACCTGTTTGACCCGCACCATCTGTCAGGAGATAACGTTTTGCCTCGCAGGACTGGAAAGGGGGGATGTGAGGAATGAGCGAGGAATACCTCAAATAACAGAAAGGAACAAGAAAAAGAAGAACTCCGCTTCCAGCTCTGATGAGCTAGTTTGTTACAGTATCCATGACCAGGTGATGACTATATAGAAATCACACCGACAACCGGGGACAATGGTGACAAATGGCCTCCACCTTTCTGTTGGGTGTCTCTGTGTGCCACATGGAGCATGGAGGAGAGAAAGAGCAGCAAAGAATTGTCTGAGGATTGGAGAACAAAAATGGTGGAAAAGCATGGACAATCCCAAGGTTACAAGTCCATCTCCAGAGATATTAATGTTCTGCACTTAGAGGCGCTTCTTTTCTTTTCCATTTTTTTTTATGCCCCATCATATATTTTTCTATAGCTGCGTTCTGTACTTTGCATAGAACCAGACTTGTTCTTATGGCTCCGAAGACTTCAATTACTGTCAGCGATTCTGCCAGAATGACTTTGGGCCACGTCTAACGTTTTTTTTTTTCTGTAATGTATCAAACTAAAAGACGTAAAATTAAAAAAAAGCTCAAAATGATTCCATCGCTTGTCATTTCAACAGATTGTGTAAGTATCCGGGCGAAGGTATTTAAAATCTAGGCAATCTCAGATTCATTAATAAAACATACACAATTATAATGGAGCTGCTTGAGGCGAAGATTAAAATGAACCAGCTGCAGTACCGGGAGAAAAAGTCAAGCAAGCAAATTGTTCGCTGTGAGCTACATCTAGAAGTCAGTCGAACAGAACAACTCTTCACCTGATTTTCCCTGACCTTCCTGTGAGCAGAGAGGGGACTTACTGCAGGAGCAGATGCTGACTGCAGCTCTAGAGACCGCCATATACAGCCTGATATCTGCCAGTAATGCGATCGCATGAAGCAAGGCACGGATGGTCGGGACAAGTTCCCGTTAACTTTTTGTATTTTTTTTTCTTTCATTTTGGCAGATTTGGGTTTTTTGGCTGCTGCTGTGATCAGGGGATCGGTGATTGTTTGGTCTGGTCTGTTCAGGGTTTGATTGGTCCCCCCTTCCTCTAGGAGAAGTTGCTGGAGTTTAGGGAGGGAGCAGGGGTGTATTTACCACAAGGCAAACAAGGCATTTGCCTAGGGCGGCATTTTTCAGGGGGGCAGCGCTGCCTCCTGGAAGAAGGGACACACGTGGCATGGGAACCAGGTGGGATCTGAGAGAGGCTGCAGGCTGCGTGATGGTGTATGCAGAGTCTGACTCTCATACCCGGGGATGTCCGGAGTTGTGTAGATCAGTGTCTTTCTCTCTCTCCACAGCGGAGGGGTTCAGAGGCCAGCGTATGGAGGGTGGTAGTGGAAGGCTCTCTCAGGGGAGGGGGGGGGTCAGGGGTGTTGGTGAATGTCAGGCTCTCTCTGGGGGGGGGGGGGTGTTCCTTGGTTTCAGGTTCTCCCTGCGGGGGAGTGTGTGTTCCTTGGTGTCAGGCTCTCTCTGCGGGGGTGTTCCTTGGTGTCAGGCTCTCTCTGCAGGGTGGTGTTCCTTGGTGTCAGGCTCTCTCTGCAGGGTGGTGTTCCTTGGTGTCAGGCTCTCTCTGCGGGGTAGTGTTCCTTGGTGTCAGGCTCTCTCTGCGGGGGGTGTTCCTTGGTGTCAGGCTCTCTCTGCGGGGGTGTTCCTTGGTGTCAGGCTCTCTCTGCGGGGTGGTGTTCCTTGGTGTCAGGCTCTCTCTGCGGGGGTGTTCCTTGGTGTCAGGCTCTCTCTGCGGGGTGGTGTTCCTTGGTGTCAGGCTCTCTCTGCGGGGGTGTTCCTTGGTGTCAGGCTCTCTCTGCGGGGGTGTTCCTTGGTGTCAGGCTCTCTCTGCAGGGTGGTGTTCCTTGGTGTCAGTCTCTCTCTGCGGGGTGGTGTTCCTTGGTGTCAGGCTCTCTCTGCGGGGGTGTTCCTTGGTGTCAGGCTCTCTCTGCGGGGGTGTTCCTTGGTGTCAGGCTCTCTCTGCGGGGTGGTGTTCATTGGTGTCAGTCTCTCTCTGCGGGGTGGTGTTCCTTGGTGTCAGGCTCTCTCTGCGGGGGTGGTGTTCCTTGGTGTCAGGCTCTCTCTGCAGGGGGGTGTTCCTTGGTGTCAGGCTCTCCCTGCGTGGGGGGGGGTGTTCCTTGGTGTCAGGCTCCCTCTGCGTGGGGGGGGGTGTTCCTTGGTGTCAGGCTCCCTCTGCGTGGGGGGGGGGTGTTCCTTGGTGTCAGGCTCTCTCTGCGGGGGGGGGGTGTTCCTTGGTGTCAGGCTCTCTCTGCGGGGGGGTTTTCCTTGGTGTCAGGCTCTCTCTGGGGGCACCGATTTATGTGTTGCCTAGGGCAGCACAAGACCTAAATACACCATTGGGAGGGAGAATATGAAATGACCAGCCTGAATATTGAGCAGGGGCTAGCCAATCCCTGGGGAGGTGTGCCCAGATGGTGGCTGGGATGCTGTTAAATAGTCCTGGAGCCCTGAGGAGATTGCATTTTTTTTCCTGCTGAGGGAATGGATCTATGAGCTGAAGTGAGGGGTGCTACTTGACCTTGGAGCCCCCTGGCCTGGATGCTGGACTACTCTACTGAAGGCTGCACCTATGGATCTCAGGATTCTGTGAGTAGAGCCTGCTTTCTGTGTTGCACCTCGATTTATGGTCCCTGGCCAAGAACATATAGACTGTTCCAGTTTACCTTTACCTGTTCTCGAAATATGCTTCATGGTCCCCAGCAGTGAACCTATAGACTGTTCCAGTCTACCCTTCCCTCTTCTAAAACCCACTTCATGGTCCCCAGCCGTGAGGATAAAGACTGTTTCAGTCTACCTGTTACTTGTTCTGCTGTTACTGAGTGAGAACGTTTTGGAGTATCCCATATCACCCTAAACCCCCTCCTGTTACCAGTTCTAAAAGTTATTCAAAAGACATCCCTTAGACCAGAGGTCTCCAAAATTTCTCAACATAGCGCCAGTTTACTGTCATTCAGACTTTAGGGGGGTGGTCTGTGGGCATCGGGAGAAGAAAATGTCCCAGCATCAGTTGAAGTAAATGATGCCCCATCTTTGGTGTCAGTGAGGGGAACTGTGCCTCATCATTGGTGTCACTGGGCCCCATTGTTGATGTCAATGATAGGAATTGTGCCCCATCGTTGGTGTCATTGGGAGGAATTGTGCCCCATCCTTGGTGTCATTGGGAGGAATTGTGCCCCATCGTTGGTGTCAATGATAGGAATTGTGCCCCATCGTTGGTGTCAATGATAGGAATTGTGCCCCATCGTTGGTGTCATTGGGAGGAATTGTGCCCCACTGTTGGTATAATTGGGAGGAATTGTTCAAATCATTGGTGTCATTACACCCCATTGTTGGTGTTATTGGGTAGAACTGTGCCCCATTGTTGGTGTCAGTGGTAGGAATTGTACCCCATCATTGGTGTCATTGGGAGGAATTGTGCCCCACTGTTGGTGTCTATGGTAAGAATTGTGCCTCATTATTGATGTCATTGGGCCCTATTGTTGGTGTCATTGGGAGGAACTGTGCCCCATTGTTGGTGTCATTGGTAGGAACTGTGCCCCTTCGTTCGTGTCAGGGATAGGAATTGTGCACAATCGTTGGTGTCATTGGCAGGAATTTTTCCCATCATTGGTGTCATTGGACCCCATTGTTAGTGTTATTGGGAATAACTGTGCCCCATTGTTGGTGTCAGTGGTAGGAATTGTACCCCATCATTGGTGTCATTGGGCCCCATTGTTGGTGTCATTGGAAGGAACTGTGCCCCATTGTAAAAGTCATTGGTAGGAATTGTGCCCAACGTTGATGTCTTTGGTAGGAATTGTACCTCATCATTGGTGTCATTAAGCCCCATTGTTGGTGTCATTGAGAAGAACTGTGCCCCATTGTAGGTGTCTTTGGGAGGAATTGTGCCCTATCGCTGGTGTATGGGGAGGAATTGTTCCCCATCATTGGTGTCAATGTCCATTCACAGGAGCGCGGCTCAGAAGCAAGCCTGGTTGAATGCCTCCATAGCAAGAGGCTTGCTATTGGGGGCACTTGCAGGGGGGGAGGAGCCAGCAGACCACAAAAGAAGAGGATTGGGGCTGCTCTGTGCAAATCCATTACACAGAGTTGGTAAGTATAGCATTTTTTTTTAATTATTACCTTTTAGAATCACTTTAATCACCTTCAAGTCATTACAGAAGACAAGGCGGCACTCTTTACATCTGGAGGAAAAAAGGTTTAACTTCCACATGAAAAGGCTTCTTCGCAGTGAGAGCTGTGAAAAAGTGGAATAGACTCCCTCAAGAGCTGCTTCTGGCCAGTTTAGTAGATTGTATTAATCACTTGCGACTGGATGGAAGGACAGAAAATCGTCCGATTCCCCCATCACCACAGTCAGAGAATGCCTCTTGCAGGGCTATTGTGTTCTGCTGGCACGTGGGCGCAGGGAGGCTTCCCGTCTGACAGAACACAATGATTACTGCTAGCGGCTACAGCCACCGGCAGTAAAAAATCCAGCAGGCTGGTTTAACCCAAGTCGATTGACGGATTGGCTTTGGTACAATTGGCCTGCCTATGCATGGATCGAATCTCAGACGGTCCCTGCCAAATTCTATATATATATGTCCAACTTAAGTCCAGTGTGTCTGGACAGGACGGTCACTTACTGACTTGGCACCATCCACAGGCAGCTTAACTCATCAATAAGACACAGAAGTTGAACCCAATGCAATTTTGCTTCAGTACACAAGATGTTTTGAAGAGTAAAAAGACAATGATCACGCACACTAGTCAGTGGGAGGCGGTGTTTTTTCAGAACTATCAGCCTGCTGAACCCTCCATATCATGTGATTCAGGTGTTCCAATCCCCTCCCAATCATGTGATTCAGGAGTTCCAATCCCCTCCATATCATGTGATTCAGGTGTTCCAATCCCCTCCCAATCATGTGATTCAGGTGTTCCAATCCCCTCCATATCATGTGATTCAGGTGTTCCAATCCCCTCCATATCATGTGATTCAGGTGTCCCAATCCCCTTCATGGACACAGGTATATACAATCCATCCCCTAGGCATGCAGACGGCTTCTACAAACATTGGTGAAAGAATGGGTCGCTCTCAGGAGCTCAGTGACTCCAAGCGTGGTCCTGTGATAGGTGGCCACCTGGGCAATAAGTCATTTCCTGGCTACTAAATATTCCACGCTCAACTGTTAGTGGGATTATAACAAAGTGGAAGCAACTGGGAACAACAGCAACTCAGCCACCAAGTGATAGGCCACATCACATGACAGGGCGGGGTCAACGCATGCTGAAGCGCACAGTGCGCAGAAGTCGCCAACTGTCTGCAGAGTCAATAGCTAAAGACCCCCAAACTTGGTGTGGCCTTCAGATGAGCCCAACAACAGTGCGTAGAGAGCTTCATGGAATGGGTTTCCATGGCCGAGCAGCTGCATCCAAGCCTTCCATCACCAAGTGCAATGCAAAGCGTTGGATGCCGTGGTGTAAAGCACGCCGCCACTGGACTCTAGAGCAGAGGAGACGTGTTCTCTGGAGAGACCAATCACACTTCTCTGTCTGGCAATCCGATGGACGTGTCTGGGTTTGGCGGTTGCCAGGAGAACGGTACTTGCCTGACTGCATTGTGCCAAGTGTAAAGTTTGGTGGAGGGGGGATTATGGCGTGGGGTTGTTTTTTAGGGGTTGGGCTTGGCCCCCTAGTTCCAGTGAAAGGAACTCTTAAGGTGACATTTTGCTCCCAACTTTGTGGGAAGAGTTTGGGGATGGCCCCTTCCTGTTCCAACATGACTGCCCACCAGTGCACAAAGCAAGGTCCATAAAGACATGGAGGAGCCAGTTTGTGGTGGAGGAACTTGACTATCCTGCACAGAGTCCTGACCTCAACCCCATAGAACACCTTTGGGATGAATTAGAGCGGAGACTGCGAGCCAGGCCTCCTCCCCCGACATCAGTGCCTGACCTGACAAATGTGCTTCTGGAAGAATGGTCCAACCTTCCCATAGTTGTTTTTCAAGGGTTGGGCTTGGCCCCCTAGTTCCAGTGAAGGGAACTCTTAAGGCGTCAGCATACTAAGACATTTTGGACAATTTCATGCTCCCAACTTTGTATATATCTGGAACTTCCTGGAACCATCAATGAGTTTCCTCCACCTCTCTGCTGGAATTTTGGATCGCTCTTCTTCCTCCAACTGCTTCGGGTCTCTCAGATTGGAAGGTTCCTTCCCCCAACTGCTGGTCTGAGATCTCTCCACAGGAGCTCTATGGGATGGAGATCTCCAAAGTAACTCCAAAACTGCAGCTCTTGTGGGAGGTTCCTGGTCTGCAGTGGTCAAGACCAACCAAAAGTGGTCCAAGGAAGGAAAGCCAGCGACAGGGTCATGGGCAGCCAAGGCTCATTGATGGAGGTGGGAGGGAAGGCTCGTCTGTGTAGTCCTATGCAATGGAAAAGCTACTGGAACACGATTTTGCATTGAAGTCTATGGTACGCGATGATGCATTTGATGCATTTCTCATTTTTGCACATGCGTTTTTGACTTGTTTTTGACGCGTTTAGCATTTTTTCAACTTATTTGCAAAACGCATAAAAAACGCACTACATGCTTTTCATCTCCATTGCATTCTATAGAACCAAAAACACAACGTTTTGCATTTAAAAAAAGTCTCTGACCCTTTCCAAAAACGCAGCAGCTCCAAAAAGCATAGATGTGAACGTGTCCCATAGGAAACCATTATAAATGGACTGTAGTGCGTTTCTGCAAAAAGCCATAAAATTGCATCGGTGGGAACAGAGTCTTAACGCAAAACAGTGTTTTGGTTTTTTTTGGCGCAATAGACTTTAAAGAGATGCTTCCTTTTTGATGCGTTTTTGACACGTTTTTGCATTTGTAATCTGCCCAGTAACAAGTTGGCCAAACCCCCCTCGCCCCATTAAAACGCGAAATGAATCAAAACACAAGTAAAAAACGCACTGCAGAAACAGATCAAACGCAAACTGCATCGGTGTGAACCTAGACTAAGGGCCCGTTCACACTCCATGCGTTTCAGTTGCTTTTTTTCTGCATCCAAAACGCACAGAAAGTCGGTGATATGGTGGTCAGTGTCATCATTCACATCAGGGACTGCAGTTCCGGTGCGTTCCGGGTGCAGAAAAAAAGTAGAACAGGCGGCATTTTTAATGCACAGAACTGCACTGGAACGCGGTAAAACGAATCAAAAACTAGAATGCTCCAAAAACGCTCTGGAACGCACGTGTCCCTATTTAAATTGAAAAAAGGGGGGAAAACGAACTGGAACTCATCAAAAACGCACAGGAATGCGCCAAAAACAGCGCGGTCCGGGTGCAGAGAAAAAAGTAGAACCGGCTTAGTTTTTCCTGCATAGAACTGTACTGGAACACGGTAATGCACCAAAACGCACCAAAAACGCATTGGACTGCACATGTCCCTACTTAAATTGAAAAAAAGAGGGGGAAAAACAAACTGAAGCGCATCAAATACACATTCTTTCACCAATGTTTGTAGAAGCCGTCTGCATGCCTAGGGGCTTGATTGTATACACCTGTGTCCATGGAGGGGATTGGAACACCTGAATCACATGATTGGGAGGGGATTGGAACACCTGAATCACATGATATGGAGGGGATTGGAACACCTGAATCACATGATATGGAGGGGATTGGAACACCTGAATCACATGATATGGAGGGGATTGCAACACCTGAATCACATGATTGGGAGGGGATTGGAGCACCTGAATCACATGATTAAGAGGGTATTGGAACACCTGAATCACATGATTAGGAGGGGATTGGAACACCTGAATCACATGATATGGAGGGGATTGGAACACCTGAATCACATGATATGGAGGGGATTGCAACACCTGAATCACATGATTGGGAGGGGATTGGAGCACCTGAATCACATGATTAAGAGGGTATTGGAACACCTGAATCACATGATTAGGAGGGGATTGGAACACCTGAATCACATGATATGGAGGGGATTGGAACACCTGAATTACATGATTGGGAGGGGATTGGAACTCCTGAATCACATGATAGGGAGGGGATTGGAACACCTGAATCACATGATATGAGGGGATTGGAACACATGAATCACATGATTGGGAGGAGATTGGAACACCTCAATCACATGATTGGGAGGGGATTGGAACACCTGAATCACATGATTGGGAGGGGATTGGAACACCTGAATCACATGATATGGAGGGGATTTGAACTCCTGAATCACATGATTGGGAGGGGATTGGAACACCTGAATCACATGATATGGAGGGGATTGGAACACCTGAATCACATGATTGGGAGGGTTGGCCCAATACTTTTGGCAATATAGTGTATATCTCAGTTCTCGGGACCTGGACTCTGAGTGTTTTCTGCCGCCGCACCACGCTGCACCTACCCACACGCTCATGTACTTACCTGACAATCTGTGGGTTCAATGCTGGAGTCATTAGCGCCGGCACATCTACATGGTGCGTCTTACAAGAATCTAATTGGCCATGATAACACGTAGCGGAGAAGGTGATAAGTATTCATGTGTGAGGACGTGTTAATATGGCGCTCTCATTGAATTGCGCGTTCTATATTTGTCGCTCGCTCGCACCTCTTCGCTTCTTCCAGAAATCACAGATGGAGAATTTACCGTCTTCACAAAAAAGTAGCAACTAAAAATAGAAGGAAAAAAAGAGAGAAGAAGAGAAGATCGGTGAAGGCCTGGCCTGGCTTTACTCCAGATGTGGAGGATGTCCTCCGCCATACTGTATCTTCCTGGCACCGCCTGAGACCTTCAGAAATTGGTGTCCTCGCCTGTCCCACACAGACATCAGTGGAAGTCCGGGTCTAAGTAACTTCAGGGCCGGTCATTTTACTCTTTGGCTACCTTTACCAAACTGTGTGCCACAAAATCCTTCAGAAAATATCAAACTGCTGAGAAGAAAGCTGCAACGTGCATTCAAGAATCCTGCAAATAACAGACGGTAATCTGGAAGTATTATGCTGCACCTAACCCCTACCAACACTCGCCCCACTCTACACCTGACGGAATTCAGCAGAACTACTCAAATCCAGCCAAAAGGGTGTTCTTTTTTGGTAGGGTACTATGTGCATGATAGAGGAGATGGTCAGAGACTGCAGAGATGATACAAGAGATGGTCAGAGACTGTGGACATGATACAGGAGATGGTCAGAGACTGCAGACATGATACAAGAGATGGTCAGAGACTGCAGACATGATACAGGAGATGGTCAGAGACTGTGGGCCTGATACAAGAGATGGTCAGAGACTGCAGACATGATACAGGAGATGGTCAGAGACTGTGGGCCTGATACAAGAGATGGTCAGAGACTGCAGACATGATACAAGAGATGGTCAGAGACTGTGGGCCTGATACAAGAGATGGTCAGAGACTGCAGACATGATACAGGAGATGGTCAGAGACTGCAGACATGATACAGGAGATGGTCAGAGACTGTGGGCCTGATACAAGAGATGGTCAGAGACTGCAGACATGATACAAGAGATGGTCAGAGACTGCAAACATGATACAGGAGATGGTCAGAGACTGCAGACATGATACAAGAGATGGTCAGAGGCTGCAGACATGATACAGGAGATGGTCAGAGACTGTGGGCCTGATACAGGAGATGGTCAGAGACTGCAGACATGATACAGGAGATGGTCAGAGGCTGTGGGCATGATATAACATATGGTCAGAGACTGCAGACCTGATAAAAGAGATGGTCAGAAACAATACTCCACTGGCCTCCTCTCAGTGTCCTCCACCCCCCTCTGCCAATCCCTCTACTGGCCTCCACTCAGTGTCCTCCACCCCTCTCTGCCAATCCCTCCACTGGCCTCCATTCAGTGTCCTCCACCCCTCTCTGCCAATCCCTCCACTGGCCTCCTCTCAGTGTCCTCCACCCCTCTCTGCCAATCCCTCCACTGGCCTCCACTCAGTGTCCTCCACCCCTCTCTGCCAATCCCTCCACTGGCCTCTATTCAGTGTCCTCCACCCCTCTCTGCCAATCCCTCCACTGGCCTCCCACTCAGTGGCCTTCAGATGAGCCCAACAACAGTGCATAGAGAGCTTCATGGAATGGGTTTCCATGGCCGAGCAGCTGCATCCAAGCCTCCCATCACCAAGTGCAAGGCAAAGCGTCAGATGCCGTGGTGTAAAGCACGCCGCCACTGGACTCTAGAGCAGTGGAGACGTGTTCTCTGGAGTGACCAATCATGCATCTCTGTCTGGCAATCCGATGGATGTGTCTGGGTTTTGCGGTAGCCAGGAGAACGGTGCTTGCCTGACTGCATTGTGCCAAGTGTAAAGTTTGGTGGAGGGGGGATTATGGTGTGGGGTTGTTTTTCAGGGGTTGGGCTTGGCCCCCTAGTTCCAGTGAAGGTGACATTTTGGACAATTTCATGCCCCCAACTTTGTGGGAGGAGTTTGGGGATGGCCCCTTCCTGTTCCAACATGACTGCTCACCAGTGCACAAAGCAAGGTCCATAAAGACATGGAGGAGCCAGTTTGGGGTGGAGGAACTTGACTGTCCTGCACAGAGTCCTGACCTCAACCCCATAGAACACCTTTGGGATGAATTAGAGCGGAGACTGCGAGCCAGGCCTCCTCCCCCGATATCAGTGCCTGACCTGACAAATGTGCTTCTGGAAGAATGGTCCAACCTTCCCATAGACACCCTCCTAAACCTTGTGGACGGCCTTCCCAGAAGAGTTGAAGCTGTTATAGCTGCAAAGGGCGGGGCCAACTCAATATTGAACCCTACGGACTAAGACTGGGGGGCCATTAAAGGTCATGTGTGTGGAAAGGGCGGGGCCAACTCAATATTGAACCCTACGAACTAAGGCTGGGGGGCCATTAAAGGTCATGTGTGTGGAAAGGGTGGGGAGAACTCAATATTGAACCCTACGGACTAAGACTGGGGGGCCATTAAAGGTCATGTGTGTGGAAAGGGCGGGGCCAACTCAATATTGAACCCTACGGACTAAGACTGGGGGGCCATTAAAGGTCATGTGTGTGGAAAGGGCGGGGCCAACTCAATATTGAACCCTACGGACTAAGACTGGGGGGCCATTAAGGGTCATGTGTGTGGAAAGGGCGGGGCCAACTCAATATTGAACCCTACGGACTAAGACTGGGGGGCCATTAAAGGTCATGTGTGTGGAAAGGGCGGGGCCAACTCAATATTGAACCCTACGGACTAAGACTGGGGGGCCATTAAGGGTCATGTGTGTGGAAAGGGCGGGGCCAACTCAATATTGAACCCTACGGACTAAGACTGGGGGGCCATTAAAGGTCATGTGTGTGGAAAGGGCGGGGCCAACTCAATATTGAACCCTACGGACTAAGACTGGGGGGCCATTAAGGGTCATGTGTGGGGAAAGGGCGGTGGCCCAATACTTGGGGCAATATAGTGTATGTGGATCCCATCTGAGATCTGAAGGATTGCTCAGGAAACCTGCAGATGTAAAATAGTGATTGTCATGCAACGCTGAACTGTTAGATTTCAGGTGAAAATTCTTCTACAAGACGTCTTCCCCTCCTTTCCTGTATTTAAAATCACATTGAGAAGAGATATCGGGGGTTGACTTACTAAAGGGAAATAAACTGCTCACTCTGCAAGGGAATTTGCACTTAGCTTAGTGGATGATGTGAAGTTTGCTGACCTCCTGAAGAATGTTGCTTCTTTTTTCTTTGCCCTTTGCATGTGATTGGGTATCCTTAGCATTTTCACCGCATTCACTAAGCTAAGGGAACCTTCCCATGCAAAGCCTATTTGCCTTTAGTAAATCAAACCAATTACATCTGACCTCATGTGGTTGACTCAATGAAGGCACACAGGCTGTTTACTTTGCAAGGGAATTGGCCCCAGAAGATTAGTGATTTTTTAATCAAAATTTGAAAATACATTTTTCTCTTTGCAAAGAATACCCAATCACATGCAAGGGAAATGAAAAAAAAAAAAAAACACTTTTGGGAGTCAGCAAAGCTTCACCCCATTTACTAAGCTCTGGGGAAACTTCTCTTGTGTGTGAAATTTAAAGCACTAACAGAAACAATGGAGTCCTGTCCGTGATACTTTTTTTTATTTGCACTAACATACAATTTTGAGGACAGGTTTTCGGGGAATGTCCCCTTCTTCAGGGTCCAGGCAGTACTATAGTACTATACTATACTATATATACTAGTACTATACTATACTATATGCCTGGACCTTGAAGAAGGGGACATTCCCCAAAAACTTGTCCTCAAAATTGTATGTTAGTGCAAATTAACCTCTTGCCGACCGCGCATAGCCGAATGACGGCTTCACCGCGGCCGGCCAGTTCTGGGTGGACGTCATATGACGTCCTACCAGAACGCGCTCTCCTGCACGCCCCAGGGGGCACGCACCCGGCGATCTCCGTGATCGCTGTGTCCTACGGACACAGCTGATCACATGATGTGGTAAAAGGCCAATCACAGCGGCCTTTTACCACGTGATCAGCGGTGTCCAATGACACGCTGATCACAGGGAAATGCAAGTGCCGGTTCTCGGCTGCACTTTCCTCACGCTGTCAGATCGTGAGGAAAGTACTGCCAAGAACCGGCAGTTGTCAGAGCGGGGATCGGCACCGATCATCAGGGCACTGATGATCAGTGCCCTGATGATCGGTGCCCAGCAGTGACACCCGCAAGTTCCGCCCAGCAGTGCGCCCACTAGCTCCGCCCACCCGTGCCCAGCAGTGCACCCACCTGTGCCCAGCAGTGCCCCCACCTGTGCCCAGCAGTGCACCCACCTGTGCCACTCTGCAGTGCCACCTACCTGTGCCCAGCAGTGCCACCCACCTGTGCCCACCAGTGCCACCCACCTGTGCCCACCAGTGCCACCCACCTGTGCCCACCCACCAGTGCTGCCCACCAGTGCCACCCACCAGTGCAGCCCAGCAGTGCTGCCAGTCAGTGCCACCAGTCAGTGCCCAGGGGTTGTGCCAGTCAGTGCCGCCAGTCAGTGCCCAGCAGTGATGCCAGTCAGTGCCGTCTATCAGTACCCATAATCAGTGTCACCTATCAGTGCCGCCTATCAGTGCTGCATATCAGTGCTGCCTATCCGTGACCCCTAATTAGTGCTGTCTATCAGTGCCGCCTATCCGTGCCACCTCATTAGTACTGCCTATCAGTGCCCTTTAGTGCTGCCTATCAGTGCCCATCAGTGCCGCCTATCAGTGCCCATCAGTGCTGCCTCATCAACGCAAATCAGTGAAGGAGAAAAAATACCTGTTTGAAAAATTTTATAAAAGAAACAAATAAACTTTTTTTTTTTTTCAAATTTTTTGCACTTTTTTTATTTATAGCGCAAAAAGTAAAGCGCCCAGTGGCGATTAAATACCACCAAAAGAAAGCTCTATTTGTGAGAAAAAAATGATCAAAATTTCATATGGGTACATTGTTGCATGACCTGCGCAATTGTCAATCAAAGTGCGGCAGCGCTGAAAGCTGAAAATTGGCCTGGTAAGGAAGGGGGTATAAGTGCCTGGTAGGCAAGTGGTTAAAAAAAGTATCACATCCGTACTCAATTGTTTCTGTCGCAATGCACTAATACGGCTACAATCACCTCAAGCAAAACACTAACAATAAACACAAAGCTATCCACAACTCTGCCCCAGGAACATCACCAACCTCAAAATCTCAAAATATCAACCAAACCGTCCCCTCCACTCCTCCCAATACAGGTGAAACTCGAAAAATTAGAATATGGTGCAAAAGTTGATTTATTTCAGTGCAGCAACTTAAAAGGTGAAACTAATATATGAGACTCATTCCATGCAAAGCAAGATAGTTCAAGCCGTGATTTGTCATCATTGTGATGATTATGGCTTACAGCTCATGAAAACCCCAAATCCACAATCTCAGAAAATGAGAATATTCCATGCAATCAATAAAACACGGATTGTACATAGAACAATATCGCACCTCTGAAAAGTAGAAGCTGCATATGTACTCAGTACTTGGTTGGGGCCCCTTTTGCAGCAATTACTGCCTCAATGCGGCGTGGCATGGAAGCTATCAGCCTGTGGCACTGCTGAGGTGTTATGGAAGACCAGGATGCTTCAATAGCGGCCTTCAGCTCTTCTGCATTGTTCGGTCTCATGTCTCTCATCTTTCCCTTGGCAATGCCCCATAGATTCTCTATGGGGTTCAGGTCAGGCGAGTTTGCTGGCCAATCAAGCACAGTAATCCCACGGTCATTGAACCAGGTTTTATATGTATATATATATATATATATATAATAAATAGTATGTTTATAGTATATTATGTAACATAGTACCCCAAAATGGGTTATCTCAAACTTTTAACTGACACTTTGTTTGGTTAGCTTGGTCTGTTATAGGAAGCTGAAAAATAACAGACTTACTGGCTGGATCAGCAGGTGAGAATAAAGGAAAAGAAGACTTTAAAAAGAAAACAAATGCAGCCACCACATCTAAAACATTAGTAAGCTGCAATATATTACATTTTGGCTTTCAGGATTAATACCGCTTTAACTTAAGTGTAGGGCTTTACTGCTATCAGTATTGGGTCCTATCACACTAAAGTCCATGACATTCATAACAAAAAAAAATGCCCCCCCCCCCCCCATTCCCTCCCTCCTCCTGTACAGCATTCTGTCTCAGACTTGGGCAGGGTGCCCAGGAACCATCTGAAAACCATACACCTGGTGCTCCACAACAGCTGGGAGATGGACCCGAGCTCATAATACGAGTTTATATATCGACATTCTTGTGTCTAACTCAGTAAAGTCCAACACGAATCTTTCGCCATGTCCTGAACATTTTGCCTTTTGCAGTCTGAGACAAAGTGAATGGAGAACTAAAGATCGGAAATGAAAAATCAAATCTTTAACCCCTTCATGACAAAGGTAAAAATAATCCTAACGCCTGAACACAATTTAGCAGTTTCGAGATGTGTTAGTAAAACCGTCTATATCATCACAGCCGCTTCCTGCATCCGGGTGGATTATACTTTTTTTTTTTTCCTTTCAGGACAAATTGGGCGTTTACTTGGTGATACATGTTAATGAACATCTCCTGATGTTTTTATTATCAAATGAAAACTGGTACAAAATAGTAAAAAGAAATGTAGCTGAATATTTCCTGCACTGACCACTACCCACCACCAAAGAACAACCCAAAATAAGTTCTCCTGCCCCTGTTGATTGCAGCGATACCACATATGTGTGTAATTTGCGGTTGGTGCCCGTAGTACGGCCCAGAATCAGTAGTCCGCATTTTCCTTTTTTATCCCTTCCTAAAACACACCGTCACTAAATTAAAAATGTTTTTTAAATTCCTCTCTAAAATACACTGACCTCAAACCTTCGACCCTGACCTTTGACTGTAAGCACGACCTTCGACCCTAACCTTGGCTCCCTGACACTGACCTAAATCAAACACTGATCTATTTTATCTTTATTTATTTTTTTTACACACACTTTTTTGGTTTACACTTCTCTGCTCTAGCAATGAGAAAAAGATACAATGTATTATGTAACGTATCCCTTATGTATACAATGTATTATATATTTCATCCTGTATGTATACAATGTATTATGTAACGTAACCCTTATGTATACAATGTATTATATATTTCATCCTGTATGTATACAATGTATTATGTAACGTAACCCTTATGTATACAATGTATTATATATTTCATCCTGTATGTATACAATGTATTATGTAACGTAACCCTTATGTATACAATGTATTATATATTTCATCCTGTATGTATACAATGTATTATGTAACGTATCCCTTATGTATACAATGTATTATATATTTCATCCTGTATGTATACAATGTATTATGTAACGTAACCCTTATGTATACAATGTATTATATATTTCATCCTGTATGTATACAATGTATTATGTAACGTAACCCTTATGTATACAATGTATTATATATTTCATCCTGTATGTATACAATGTATTATGTAACGTAACCCTTATGTATACAATGTATTATATATTTCATCCTGTATGTATACAATGTATTATGTAACGTAACCCTTATGTATACAATGTATTATGTAATGTTTTCTGTATATATGCAACATATTATAGAATGTCTCCTGTATGTATACAATGTATTATAGAATGTCTCCTGTATGTATACAATGTATTATATCATGTCTACTGTATGTATACAATGTATTATATAATGGATCCTGTATGTATACAATGTATTATGTAACTTATCCCTTATGTATACAATGTATTATATATTGCATCCTGTATGTATACAATGTATTATGTAATATCTCCTGTATGCATACAATGTACTATATAATGCATCCTGTATGTATACAATGTATCATAGAATGGGTCCTGTATGTATACAATGTATCATAGAATGGGTCCTGTATGTATACAATGTATTCTAGAATGGATCCTGTATGTATACAATGTATTATATAATGTCTCTGTCGGGGATCGCCGCGGCGCTGGTCCCGGCGCAGGCGTAGTGCGCCGCCCTGTGCAGGGACGCGGGCACTAGGTCCTGGCCGGCCGCGGCATTCGAGTCCGCGCATGCGCAGTAGAGGCCGCGGGCGCGCTTGGCACCAATGACAGCGCAGGGCGCAATATTTAAACGGCCCTGGGCTGTCATTCAGTGCCTTCTGGTCTTTCCCTGTATCCTGTATCTGCGAACCTGTGTATTCTGAGTTGCTGACCCAGATTGTACCTGACCTTGTTGTATTCTCCTGCCCAGACCCTTGCTTTGCCTGACCTCTCTCCTGGATGCCCCCAATTAGATCTGACCTTCTGTTGCTGACCTGGCGTGTGACCCGACTACTCTCTGCCCGCTGCTTTGTACCGCACCGTCCCCACAGTTACCGACCCGGGCTGTCTGACCTCGCACTTGCTCAGCCATCCATCCATCCCAGCGGGGTCACCCGACCTCCTCATATCAGGCTCTTCCCCGTGGGAGCCCCTGGCGAATACTGCTACCACTGACAGGTGTACTCAGTAGCCACGACCTGGTCTCAGGGTACTCCAAGTCCATCCCCACCATCAGGGGCCCTGGTGAACAAGTACTCTGGGGCTTAGATTCCGTGCGCTGGGGACGTCTGACCAGTGGAGTGCTAGTGGTACCGCCGGGCGGTCTCTTACAGTCTCCTATATGTATACAATGTATTATATATTTCATCTTGTATGTATACAATGTATTATAGAATGTCTCCTGTATGTATACAATGTATTCTATAATGGATCCTGTATGTATACAATGTATTATATAATGCATCCTGTATGTATACAATGTATGATATAATGGATCCTGTATGGATACAATATATTATGTAATGTCTCCTGTATGTATACAATTATAGAATGTATCTTGTATGTACACAATGTATTATATCATGTCTCCTGTATATATGCAACATATTATATAATGTCTCCTGTATGTATACAATATATTGTGTAATGTTTCCTGTATGTATACAATTATAGAATGTATCTTGTATGTACACAATGTATTATAGAATGTCTCCTGTATGTATACAATGTATTATATCATGGATCCTGTATGTATACAATGTATTATAGAATGTCTCCTGTATGTATACAATGTATGATATAATGTGTCCTGTATGTATACAATGTATTATATCATGGATCCTGTATGTATACAATGTATTATAGAATGTCTCCTGTATGTATACAATGTATTATAGAATGTCTCCTGTATGTATACAATATATTGTGTAATGTCTCCTGTATGTATACAATGTATTATATCATGTCTCCTGTATATATGCAACATATTATAGAATATCTCCTGTATGTATACATTGCATTATAGAATGGATCCTGTATGTATACAATGTATTATAGAATGTCTCCTGTATGTATACAATGCATTATAGAATGTCTCCTGTATGTATACAATGTATTATAGAATGTCTCCTGTATGTATACAATGCATTATAGAATGTCTCCTGTATGTATACAATGTATTATAGAATGGATCCTGTATGTATACAATGTATTATAGAATGTCTCCTGTATGTATACAATATATTGTGTAATGTCTCCTGTATGTATACAATGTATTATATCATGTCTCCTGTATATATGCAACATATTATAGAATGTCTCCTGTATGTATACATTGCATTATAGAATGGATCCTGTAAGTATACAATGTATCTTTTTATTCAAGAGGTGGAAGAAAGGGACTGTAGAGTGACTGGTCAGTGGACAGCCAATCACAGGCTCTCACAGTGATCAGATGATCAGGAACTGGTCCTCCCAGCTCCTGATCATTAGTATGAGGCCTGGAGCTGTCGGTGACAGCTCAGTCTCTGTGCTGAGAGTGCATAGTGCAGCAATAGCGCCTACATGCAGCCCCACAGATGTGTAAGCTGGGCGGGAAGGGGTTAAAATTCTCACTGACCTTGAAATGGAATTGTCACCATATATACGGATAGACCCAGCGACTTCTATATAATCAAATGTTATTAAAACATGCAAAACGAACAGCAAGCAATTAAGCGCACGCGGCCTGTCCACGCCATGACACGTCGCTGTATTGTGCACAATTCTGATTGAACATGACAATCTTTTTGCATTCATTAAGTCCGTCTTGTATCAGTAGAAGACTCGCGCTCCCTAGTGACCCGAGGGAAGGTCTGCCCAATGATTGATGAAGAATTTGTAGGTGTAGTGATGTGGATCCCGTCTGAGATCTGAAGAAGGATTGCTCAGGAAACCTGCAGACGTGGAATAGTGATTGTCATATTGTCATGCAACGCTGAACTGTCAGGTTTCAGGGGAAAATTCTTCTACAAGACGTCTTCCCCTCCTTTCCTGTGTTTAAAATCACATCGAGAAGAGATATCGGGGGTTGGCGTACTAAAGGGAGATAGACTGTTCACTCTGCAAGGGAATTTGCACTTCCCACATGGAAGAAAAATATATTTTAAAAATATTCTTCCCAAATATATTCACATATATTTGAAATACTACAATTTTGTCCGTATTCAATATATTTCAATATATATATATACAGTATATACTCACACACACACAAATATATATATACAGACAAACACACACATACATATATATGCACATTTATTTTATTTATTATTTATTTCAGGTACTTATATAATGCTGTCAATTTACGCCGCGCTTTACATATATATTCTACATTCACATCAGTCCCTAACCCTCAAGGGGTGTACAATCTAAGGTGCCTAACTCACATTCATACATACACATACTAGGGACAATCTAGACAGGAGCCAATTCACCTACCAGCATGTCTTTGGAGTGTGGGAGGAAACAGGAGTAACAGGAGGAAACCCACACAGGCACAGGGAGAACATGCAAACTCAAGACAGGTGGTGCCATGGCTGGGATTCAAACCAATGACCCTGGGTCCCTAACCCTCAAGGGGCGTACAATCTAAGGTCCCTAACTCACATTCATACATACACATACTAGGGACAATTTAGACAGGATCCAATTCACCTACCAGCATGTCTTTTGGAGACACATATATATATATATTACACTCTCTTGGCCTCAGAGACTCCGCTCTCTCCTGGCTCTCCTCCTATCCCAGCGCTCCTTCAGTGTTACCTATAAGGCTACCACCTCCCCCCCACTCCCCCTCTCTGTTGGGGTCCCTCAAGGCTCTGTCCTCGGACCCCTTCTCTTCTCCATCTACACCTCCTCCCTTGGCCAACACTCCCACGGCTTCAACTACCATCTCTATGCCGATGACACGCAAATCTATCTCTCTACCCCCCACCTCACCCCCTCAGTCTCTACCGAATCACTAGCCTACTGAACGACATATCAGATTGGATGTTCCTCCACTTCCTCAAATTAAATCTTTCCAAAACTGAGCTCCTATTTTTCCCCCCAGCCCGCACCCCCCCCCCCGACCTCTCCGTTAAAATCAACAACACCACCATCAGCCCCACCCCGCAAGCCAGAGTACTAGGTGTCATCTTAGACTCCAATCTGTCCTTCCAGCCCCAGGTCCAATCGCTGACAAACTCATGTAGACTCCACCTCCACAACATCTCCAAAATATGTCCGTTCCTAACCCCAGAAACCACTAAACAGCTCATCCACTCCCTCATCATATTACGAATCGACTACTGCAACTCCCTTCTCACTGGCCTGCCTCGCCGCTGGCTATCCCCACTTCAGTCCATCCTGAATTCTGTGGCCAGACTCATCCACCTTACTAACCACTCAGTGTCCTCCACCCCCCTCTGCCAACCCTCCACTGACCTCCACTCACTGTCCTCCACCCCCCTCTGCCAACCCTCCACTGACCTCCACTCACTGTCCTCCACCCCCCTCTGCCAACCCTCCACTGACCTCCACTCAGTGTACTCCACCCCCCTCTGCCAACCCTCCACTGACCTCCACTCAGTGTCCTCCACCCCCCTCTGCCAACCCTCCACTGACCTCCACTCAGTGTACTCCACCCCCCTCTGCCAACCCTCCACTGACCTCCACTCAGTGTACTCCACCCCCCTCTGCCAACCCTCCACTGACCTCCACTCAGTGTCCTCCACCCCCCTCTGCCAACCCTCCACTGACCTCCACTCAGTGTACTCCACCCCCCTCTGCCAACCCTCCACTGACCTCCACTCAGTGTCCTCCACCCCCCTCTGCCAATCCCTCCACTGGCTTCCGATTGCCCAACGCATAAAATTCAAAATCCTAACGCTGACGTACAAAGCCGTCCACCATACTGCCCCGAACTACATCACTGACCTAATATCCATCTACCATCCAAAACGTACTCTCCGCTCCTCACAAGACCTCCTACTCTCTAGTTCCCTGGTCTCCTCCTCCCATGCCCATCTCCAGGACTTCTCCAAGGCTTCCCCCATCCTCTGGAACTCCCTACCCCAATCCATCAGACTATCGCCTACTGTCCTCACCTTTAGGCGCACCCTGAAAACCCATCTCTTCAGGGAAGCCTACCCCGCCCTCAGCTAATTGCCGATCTCCTCCACTCTTCCTACCACTCCATCCCCCACAGCTTTCTCCTCCTGTACCACTATCCCCTCCCTCCTAGATTGTAAGCTCCAAGGAACAGGGCCCTTGAACCCCTCATGTATTGAATAGTATTGTTACTGTACTGTCTTGTGTATTGTCTCCCACTGTAATGTAAAGCGCTGAGCAAACTGTTGACGCTATATAAATCCTGTATAATAATAATAATATATATACACACACACATATATACAGTCAGGTCCATAAATATTGGGACACAATTCTAACATTTTTGGCTCTATACACCACCACAATGGATTTGAAATGAAACGAACAAGATGTACTTTAACTGCAGACTGTCAGCTTTAATTTACATCCAAATCAGGTGAACGGTGTATGAATTACAACAGATTGCATACGTGCCTCCCACTTGTTAAAGGACCAAAAGTAATGGGACAATTGGCTTCTCAGCTGTTCCATGGCCAGGTGTGTGTTATTCCCTCATTATCCCAATTACAATGAGCAGATAAAAGGTCCAGAGTTCATTTCAAGTGTGTTATTTGCATTTGGAATCTGTTGCTGTCAACTCTCAAGATGAGATCCAAAGAGCTGTCACTATCAGTGAAGCCATCATTAGGCTGAAAAAAAAAAACAAACCCATCAGAGAGATAGCAAAAACATTAGGCGTGGCCAAAACAACTGTTTGGAACATTCTTAAAAAGAAGGAACGCACCGGTGAGCTCAGCAACACCAAAAGACCCGGAAGACCACAGAAAACAACTGTGGTGGATGAGCGAAGAATTCTTTCCCTGGTGAAGAAAACACCCTTCACAACAGTTGGCCAGATCAAGAACACTCTCCAGGAGGTAGGTGTATGTGTGTCAAAGTCAACAATCAAGAGAAGACTTCACCAGAGTGAATACAGAGGGTTCACCACAAGATGGAAACCATTGGTGAGCCTCAAAAACAGGAAGGCCAGATTAGAGTTTTCCAAACGACATGTAAAAAAGCCTTCACAGTTCTGGAACAACATCCTATGGACAGATGAGACCGACATCAACTTGTACCAGAGTGATGGGAAGAGAAGAGTATGGAGAAGGAACTGCTCATGGTCCTAAGCATACCACCTCATCAGTGATCATGGTGGTGGTAGTGTCATGGCGTGGGCATGTATGGCTGCCAATGGAACTGCTTCTCTTGTATTTATTGATGATGTGACTGCTGACAGAAGCAGCCGGATGAATTGTGAAGTGTTTCGGGAATATTATCGGCTCATATTCAGCCAAATGCTTCACAACTCATTGGAGGCTTCACAGTGCAGATGGACAATGACCCAAAGCAGACTGCAAAAGACACCAAAGAAGTGGAATGTTCTGCAATGGCCAAGTCAATCACCTGACCTGAATCCGATTGAGCATTTCACTTGCTGAAGACAAAACTGAAGGGAAAATGCCCCAAGAACAAGCAGGAACTGAAGACAGTTGCAGTAGAGGCCTGGCAGAGCATCACCAGGGATGACACCCAGCGTCTGCTGATGTCTATGCGTTCCACACTTCAGGCTGTCATTGACTGCAAAGGATTTGCAACCAAGTATTAAAAAGTGAGAGTTTGATTTATGATTATTATTCTGTCCCATTACTTTTGGTCCCTTAACAAGTAGGAGGCACATATGCAAACTGTTGTAATTCCTACACCGTTCACCTGATTTGGATGTAAATACCCTCAAATTAAAGCTGACAGTCTGCAGTTAAAGCACATCTTGTTCATTTCATTTCAAATCCATTGTGGTGGTGTATAGAGCCAAAAATGTTAGAATTGTGTCCATGTCCCAATATTTATGGACCTGACTGTATCTATATGCACACACATACGTATATATATATATTCACACAAAATATATTCATCAGATTTTTTTTTAACATATAAAAAAGGCATTTTAACATATATTTTTACATATATTTGTAAATGCATCCAAAAATGTAGATTAAATGTATTTTTAAAGACATACAGTAAATTTGAAAATGTATTTTTAAAATTATTTTTTTATATAATTTGTAATATATAAAAGAACGCTTTGCAGCATACAGTATATATATATATATATTGAAATATATTTTGAAATATATTGAATACGGCCAAAATGGTAGTATTTCAAATATATGTCAATATATTTGGGAAGAATATTTAAAAATTATATTTAAAGCATATTTTTCTTCCATGTGGGCTGCCATACGGTCATGCTGGTATATTGAGTCCCCCACATGGCCTCGCCTTGGATGTGTTGATGCGCTCCCCGTTCAGTACGGTGTTCTCCATGATAGCGATCATTTCCCTAGATATGGGTTGTGGTTTCTATACAAGACGAACATCTGTCTGCAAACAGTCATCTGTGAGCTGCAATTAGATGTGCATAATATTAGCATGAATTTTCATCCTCTCCAGGCCTCCCAATCAGCCCCACAGACTATAAATACTGGTCTTCTTATCTGTGGTGCGCAGAAGTATTCCGGGAAATCACAAACCGCGGCCGCCGAGTATATTGGTAATTTTTCAGCTCTACCAGAAGATGTTCTCATTAATCTACATTACCATCTGGGAGAGCGATCGCTTTCTTCCCCCCCCCCCCCCCGTCCCGTATACTGCAGGAATGTATACATTGTATCCCCCCCCCCCCATCCAGTCTAGAAATGAGATTCCATCAATCAGAGCGCTATTCACAAGATCAAAACGACTCCTCTGCCGCAGTATTCGCCTGATACACGAAAACAGCGCTTTCTGCGTTCCAGCACAGATCGTCCAATTTCCTGTCTGTCATTATATCTGTTTTTTTTTTTATTTCCTATTTTTAACTTCCAAAACCTGGAAATTAGAGGAGAGACATGAAGTGAGATCGCTAAAACGAATGCCCCGCACCAGGGGTTGTCAGCCATTGATGGGTGTCGTGAAAAGGATGAGCGGCTTTGAAAAAATGACTCCGGGGTTCCCTTTTAAAGCCCGGGATCGTTCTAAAACGTTTGTCTCTCTTTCCGATTCTAAAAGCAGGAGAAAGAAGACAAAGTGTCTGTGTGCGAGGCAGGTCAGTGCGGGTTCCTTTCTGTCCTGCTGGCAAAACGCGTAGAAAAATACTAGTCTAGAAATGAGATTCCATCAATCAGAGCGCTAGTCACAAGATCAGACCGACTCCTCCGCCGCGGTATTCGCCTGATCCTCCGGATCAACTGTGGTGTAGGATCATCTTTTTTTTTTTTTCTATGGTTGAACTGGATGGACTAACTATGTAACTATATAACTATGTAACTATATGTAACTATATAACTATGTAACTATATATAACTATGTAACTATATAACTATGTAACTATATAACTATGTAACTATATAACTATGTAACTATATGTAACTATATATAACTATGTAACTATATAACTATGTAACTATATATAACTATGTAACTATATGTAACTATATGTAACTATATAACTATGTAACTATGTAACTATATAACTATATAACTATGTAACTATATGTAACTATGTAACTATATAACTATGTAACTATGTAACTATGTAACTATATAACTATATAACTATGTAACTATGTAACTATGTAACTATATGTAACTATATAACTATGTAACTATATATAACTATGTAACAATATATAACTATGTAACTATGTACTGTAACTATATGTAGCTATATATGACGATGTAACTATATATAACTATGTAACTATATAAGTATGTAACTATATATAACTATATAACTATGTAACTATATAACTATGTAACTATTTATAACTATGTAACTATATGTAGCTATATAACTATGTAACTATATTTAACTATATAACTATGTAAATATGTAACTATGTAACTATATGTAACTATATATAACTATGTAACTATACTGTATATAACTATGTAACTATATGTAACTATATAAATATGTACTGTAACTATATGTAGCTATATATGACGATGTAACTATATATAACTATGTAACTATATGTAACTAGGTAACTATGTAACTATATGTAACTATATAACTATGTAACTATATAACTATGTAACTATATATTCACAGATCACAGAGGTCACATGGTACAGGGCCATTCACAGCAGCCTTGTGCCATGTGACAAGCTGTGACCAATCACAGCTCACACAGTATTTCTTGATGGCTGCAGAAATGCAACCAGAGAGAGTGAAAAAGGATTGCTTCTACAGCCTGATCACCCCCCAGAAGCAGTACAGGGTCACTATGGTGACCCTGCACTGTTAGGGTGACGGTATGTAAAAAAAAAAAAAACATAAAAAAATAAGAATGCATAAAAGGAAAAAAAATAATCCTGATCACCTTCCCCCTCCACAAGTTGTATCACTATGGTGACCCTGTAGGGTGACGGTATGTAAAAAAAACGAAATACATGAATAAATAAAAATGCCAAAAAATAGTTAAAAAAAACATTTTTTTATCATAATTTTTTTTCTATATGCTGATTTAGTTTTTTTTTCTTTTATTAAAAAAAGGTAGCAGAATACATTTTGGCCTAGATGTATGAAGAAAGAATATTTATTTGCAAAATTTTATAAGAAAAACGTTTTGTTTTTTTTTTCAAAACGTTCGTTTTTTTTGTCATTTATGTAGCAAAAAAAAAATAATCCAGTGGTGAATAAATTCCACCAAAAGAAAGCTCTGTCTAAAACAAATGCTAAAAATGTAATGTGGGTACAGTGTTGCATGACCATGCAATTGTCATTCACAGCGTGAGAGCGCTGAAAGCTGAATATTGGCCTGGACTGGCAGGGGGTGAAAGTGTCCTTATACAGTCAGGTCCATAAATATTGGGACATGGACACAATTCTAACATTTTTGGCTCTATACACCACCACAATGGATTTGAAATGAAACGAACAAGATTTGCTTTAACTGCAGACTGTCAGCTTTAATTTGAGGGTATTTACATCCAAATCAGGTGAACGGTGTAGGAATTACAACAGTTTGCATATGTGCCTCCCACTTGTTAAGGGACCAAAAGTAATGGGACAGAATATTAATCATAAATCAAACTTTCACTTTTTAATACTTGGTTGTAAATCCTTTGCAGTCAATTACAGCCTGAAGTGTGGAACGCATAGACATCCCCAGACGCTGGGTGTCATCCCTGGTGATGCTCTGCCAGGCCTCTACTGCAACTGGCTTCAGTTCCTGCTTGTTCTTGGGGCATTTTCCCTTCAGTTTTGTCTTCAGCAAGTGAAATGCTCAATCGGATTCAGGTCAGGTGATTGACTTGGCCATTGCAGAACATTCCACTTCTTTGGTTGCTTTTGCAGTCTGCTTTGGGTCATTGTCCATCTGCACTGTGAAGCGTCCAATGAGTTGTGAAGCATTTGGCTGAATATGAGCCGATAATATTCCCGAAACACTTCACAATTCATCCGGCTGCTTCTGTCAGCAGTCACATCATCAATAAATACAAGAGAAGCAGTTCCATTGGCAGCCATACATGCCCACGCCATGACACTACCACCACCATGATCACTGATGAGGTGGTATGCTGAGGATCATGAGCAGTTCCTTCTCCATACTCTTCTCTTCCCATCACTCTGGTACAAGTTGATGTCGGTCTCATCTGTCCATAGGATGTTGTTCCAGAACTGTGAAGGCTTTTTTACATGTCGTTTGGCAAACTCTAATCTGGCCTTCCTGTGTTTGAGGCTCACCAATGGTTTCCATCTTGTGGTGAACCCTCTGTATTCACTCTGGTGAAGTCTTCTCTTGATTGTTGACTTTGACACACATACACCTACCTCCTGGAGAGTGTTCTTGATCTGGCCAACTGTTGTGAAGAGTGTTTTCTTCACCAGGGAAAGAATTCTTCGGTCATCCACCACAGTTGTTTTCCGTGGTCTTCCGGGTCTTTTGGTGTTGCTGAGCTCACCGGTGCGCTCCTTCTTTTTAAGAATGTTCCAAACAGTTGTTTTGGCCACGCCTAATGTTTTTGCTATCTCTCTGATGGGTTTGTTTTGTTTTTTCAGCCTAATGATGGCTTCACAGATAGTGACAGCTCTTTGGATCTCATCTTGAAAGTTGACAGCAACAGATTCCAAATGCAAATAACACACTTGAAATGAACTCTGGACCTTTTATCTGCTCATTGTAATTGGGATAATGAGGGAATAACACACACCTGGCCATGGAACAGCTGAGAAGCCAATTGTCCCATTACTTTTGGTCCCTTAACAAGTGGGAGGCACATATGCAAACTGTTGTCATTTCTACACCGTTCACCTGATTTGGATGTAAATACCCTCAAATTAAAGCTGACAGTCTGCAGTTAAAGCACATCTTGTTCGTTTCATTTCAAATCCATTGTGGTGGTGTATAGAGCCACAAATGTTAGAATTGTGTCCATGTCCCAATATTTATGGACCTGACTGTATATCCCCCACCAGCAGCAATAGTACCCCCCCCCGCAACAACAGATCTCCTCACAGCCAGCATCAATAGACCTTCCAGCAGCCAGCAATAATAGACCCCTCCCTCAACAGTAGATCCCTCCCAGCAACAACTAGCCCTCCAGCAACAATAATCCCCCGCCAGCAACAATAGACCCCCTCCGCAAAAATAGATCCCATCCGCTGACCATAGATACCCCAACCGCAACAACAGACCCTCTTCCCCACAAAAATAGATCCCCAGCAGCCAGCATCAATAGACTTTCCAGCAGCCAGCAACAATAGACCCCTCCCTCAACAGTAGATCCTTCCCAGCAACAACTGACCCCCACAGCAACATAAGACACACACCCAGCAACAATATATCCCCAACAGCCAGCATCAATAGACCTTTCAGCAGCCAGCATCAATAGACTCTTCCGTCAACAGTAGATCCCTGCCAGCAACAACTGACCAAATAAACATCCTCCAGCAGCAATAGATCCCCCAGCACAAGCAATAGACCTCTCCAGCAACAATACATCCTCCTCCCGGCAAAAATAAATTCTTAGCTGGCAGTATCAAAGGACCTCCTAGCAGCCAGCAACAATAGATCCATCCCTCAACAGTAGATCCCTCTCAGTAACATCTGAACTGCCAGCAATAGACCCACAGCAGAAACAATAGATCACCTCTGGTAACAATAGATCACCTCCAGTAACAATAGATCTGCTCCATTAACAATAGATTCCCCAGCAGCCAGCATCAAAGGACCTCCAAGCATCCAGCAAACATAGATCCCTCCCTCAACAGTAGATCCCTCTCAGCAACAACCTAACCCCCAGCAACAATAGACCCCCAGCAGCAACAATTTACCCCCTCCAGTAACAATAGACCCCCATCAGCAACAATATATCTCCTCCTGTAACAATACATCCCCTTCAGTAACAATATACTCCCCAGCAGCAACAATATATCCCCTCCAGTAACAATAGACCCCCTTCAGCAACAATGGACCCCTAGCAGCAACAATAGACCCCATCCAGGAACAATAGACCCCCCAGCAGCCAGCATTAAAGGACCTCCCAGCCGCCAGCAACAATAGATCCCTCCCTCAACAGTAGATCCCTCTCAGCAACAACTGAAACCCCAGCAACAATAGAACCCCAGCAGCAAAATTAGACCCCTCCAGTAACAATAGATCCCCCAGTAACAATACAACCCCTTCGGTAACAATAGACCCCCAGCAGCAACAATATATCCCCTCCAGTAACAATAGATCCCATTCAGTAACAACAGACCCCATCATCAACAATAGATCCCCAGCAGCAACAATAGATCTCCACCAGTAACAATAGATCCCCAGCTGGCGGCATTAAAGGGCCTTCCAGCAGACAGCAACAATAGATCCACCCCTCAACAGTAGATCTCTCTCAGCAACAACTGAATCGCCAGCAACAATAGATCCCCTTCAGTAATCAATAGTCCCTGTAGCACACCCCAGCACCCCTTCCCATTACATACATTCAGTGCTGGAGGTGCATCAGATACATACAAGAATCATTTTTTGTGAAAGGTGAACTTACCCTTTAAAATCTCAGTTTCAGCAGGCGGAAATGCGGTCCGGGGTGTCCGGGGTGTCCGGGGTGTCCGGGGTGTCCGGAGTGTCTGGGGTGTCCGAGGAGTCCAGAGTGTCTGGGGTGTCTGGAGTGTCCGGAGTGTCTGGGGTGTCTGGAGTGTCCGGAGTGTCTGCAGTGTCCGGGGTGTCCGGAGTGTCTGGGGTGTCTGGAGTGTCTGGGGTGTCTGGAGTGTCCGGAGTGTCTGCAGTGTCCGGGGTGTCCGGGGTGTCCGGAGTGTCTGGGGTGTCCGAGGAGTCGAGAGTGTCCGGGGTGTCTGGAGTGTCCGGGGTCTCTGCAGTGTCCGGGGTGTCCAGAGTGTCCGGGGTGTCTGGGGGTGTCCAGGGTCTCTGGGGTCTCTGGGGTGTCTGGGGGTGTCCGGGGTGTTCGGGGTGTCTGGGGTGTCCAGGGCGTCTGGGGTGTCCGGGGCTTCTGGGGTGTCCGGGGGTGTCTGGGCTGTCCGGGGCGTCTGGGGTGCCCGGGGGTGTCTGGGGTGTCCGGGGCGTCTGGGGTGTCCGGGGTGTCTGGGGTGTCTGGAATGTCTGGGGTGTCCTGGGTATCCAAGCTGTCCTGGGTGTCCGGGGCGTCTGGGGTGTCTGGGGTGTCTGGAATGTCTGGGGCGTCTGGGGTGTCCTGGGTATCCGAGCTGTCCGGAATGTCTGGGGCGTTCGGAGATTATTGAACTTTCCCAATAAATAGATTTGTATGTGACATTCGGATGGAACGAACCGCACCGAATAAAAAGGTGACACCGCCAGAGCCAACAACCTGAACATATCGTCTCGGGTGAAGCTGAATCAGCGGCACAGGAGGCGTGACTTCGCATGGTGAGCCGAGCGCCGTCTACTTTACTGATTGTGCGGCCTAAGAATGAGATACTTCCATGTATACAGCAGATGGGAAGGAAACACGAGGGCGCTATATATAGGAGCCAATCAGACGCATTCTTTCATCGTCTGCCCTGCGCTGGAACAATCGTACCTGAAAACACAATACTGCTTTAGGATCTTGCCAATTTTTTTTTTTGAGTTTCATTGTCCCAAAAAAGTGAATATCTAACGCCAGCGCTAAGTGTGAAAAAATATATAGCAAAAAAAATCTGTAAAAATATTACACATTAAATACATAGAACAAAACGAATAAAACATTTGTGAGGCGCGATGGGATGCCGAGTTCCTCCAGTGCAGAGAATCCGGCCCGGCTTTTTGTATAAAATTTAAAGCAGATCTAAACCTAAAGACAAAAATTGAATACGTTGCAGTTTACCAATGTAGTGGTTGCATTACTTTTCTTTTTTTTTTTTGGCTGTTTTTCCTTTACTTTCACCCGGGGACCCAGCCAGTAATGCACCATGGGGTGTATTTATAAAAAAAATATATTTTTTTTAATTTATGTCCATTCTTTAACATTTATATTTATATATTTTTATATTTATATAGATATATTTACAGTATATTTAAAGGTTTTTTTTTAAATATTTACTGTATATGTTTTTATATTTATAAATATATATATTTATATATTTATTTATTATTATTTATTTGTATGAATTATTTGTATTTTTATATTTATATAAATATGTACAGGTATTTTTTATATTTTTATATAAATATATACTTACAGGTCTTTTTATATTTGTATTCATGCAAATATATATATATATATATATATATATATATATATATATATATATTTATTTATTAATTTACTTATTTATTTTAATATTTATATTTACATACTTTTTTTTTAAGTATTTACTTTTTTATATTTGTATTTATGTATTGTTTATATTTATATGTTTTTTTTATTTATGTAAATATATTTATAGGTAATATATATATATGTACAGTGGGGCAAAAAAGTATTTAGTCCGCCACCAATTGTACAAGTTCTCCCACTTACAAAGATAAGGGAGGCCTGTAATTGGCATCATAGGGAGACCTCAACTATGAGAGACAAAATGAGAAAACAAATCCAGACAATCTCATTGGCTGATCTGGAAAGAATTTATTTACAAATTATGGTGGAAAATAAGTATTTGGTGACCTACAAACAAGCAAGATTTCTGGGTCTCACAGACCTGGACCTTCTTCTTTAAGAGGCTCCTCTGTCCTGCACTCATTACCTGTATCAATGGCACCGGTTTGAACTTGTTATCAGTATAAAAGACACCTGTCCACAACCTCAAACAGTCACACTCCAAACTCCACTATGGTGAAGACCAAAGAGCTGTCGAAGGACACCAGAAACAAAATTGTAGACCTGCACCAGGTTGGGAAGACTGAATCTGCAATAGGCAAGCAGCTTGGTGTGAACAAATCAACTGTGGGAGCAATAATTAGAAAATGGCAGACATACAAGATCACTGATAATCTCCCTCGATCTGGGGCTCCACGCAAGATCTCACCCCGTGGGGTCAAAATGATCACAAAAACGGTGAGCAAAAATCCCAGGACCACACGGGGGCACCTAGTGAATGACCTGCAGAGAGCTGGGACCAACGTAACAAAGGCTACCATCAGTAACACACTACGCCGCCAGGGACTCAGATCCTGCAGTGCCAGACGTGTCCCCCTGCTTAAGCCAGTACATGTCGGGGCCCGTCTGAAGTTTGCTAGAGAGCATTTGGATGATCCAGAAGAGGATTGGGAGAATGTCATATGGTCAGATGAAACCAAAATAGAACTGTTTGGTAGAAACACAACTCGTCGTGTTTGGAGGAGAGAGAATGCTGAGTTGCATCCAAAGAACACCATACCTACTGTGAAGCATGGGGGTGGCAACATCATGCTTTGGGGCTGTTTCTCCGCAAAGGGACCAAGACGACTGATCCATGTACAGGACAGAATGAATGGGGCCATGTATCGTGAGATTTTGAGTGCAAACCTCCTTCCATCAGCAAGGGCATTGAAGATGAAACGTGGCTGGGTCTTCCAACATGACAATGATCCCAAACATACCACCCGGGCAACGAAGGAGTGGCTTCATAAGAAGCATTTCAAGGTCCTGGAGTGGCCTAGCCAATCTCCAGATCTCAACCCCATAGAAAACCTTTGGAGGGAGTTGAAAGTCCGTGTTGCCCAGCGACAGCCCCAAAACATCACTGCTCTAGAGGAGATCTGCATGGAGGAGGAGATCTGCATGGAGGATGGGCCAACATACCAGCAACAGTGTGTGCCAACCTTGTGAGGACTTCCAGGAAACGTCTGACCTCTGTCATTGCCAACAAAGGATATATAACAAAGTATTGACATGAACTTTTCATATTCACCAAATACTTATTTTCCACCATAATTTGCAAATAAATTCTTTCCAGATCAGCCAATGAGATTGTCTGGATTTGTTTTCTCATTTTGTCTCTCATAGTTGAGGTCTCCCTATGATGCCAATTACAGGCCTCTCTCATCTGTGTAAGTGGGAGAGCTTGTACAATTGGTGGGGACTAAATACTTTTTTGCCCCACTGTATATATATATATATATATATGTGTGTGTGTGTTTTTATTTAATTTATGTACTTTTTATATTTGGATTTTATTTATATAAATATATTTATAGGTATTTTTATTTATGTATTGTTTATAGTTATATGTTTTTTTATTTATCATGTAAATATATTTACATGTATTTTATATATATATGTATGTGTGTGTATGTGTACTTTTTATAGTTATATGTTTCTTTATATATAAATATATTTATAGGTATTGTTTATATCTTTTTAAAACATCCTGTATATTGGTTTTCTGTGAAGGGGGCCAAAAACAAATGTTACTAGACTATTTTTTTCTTCGGGTCAAAGGTTTCTCATTCATACAGAATAAAGTGAATCAATAAAACTCTGCACCGTGGCCACTAGATGGAGCCGATGATCGCGTGAATAACTTTTACTTGGTCAGCTCTATCTGGTGGCCACAATGCAGAATTTTCTGGAATCACTTTATTCTTTGTTAATGAGAAACATTCGACCTAGAGAGGAAATAGCTTAAGAACATTCATTTTTTGCCCCCACTCACACAGGACTGATTTACATGCATATTCACTGGATGAAAAGCCGGCCAAATTGTTTTATAAATACACCCGTTCCTGTGTTAGTAGGGCCTCTTTATCTATGGGGGAGCCATGGGGACACCCTTGGCCAGCAGCACTGTCAATCTGGGGCAAGGTGAGCGTTAGACGAACTAGCAGATTTAGATGGACTTGACTTCCTGTCCCGGGGACAACCTTTTTCCCAGACAGGAAGTGAAGGAACCTATCCAATAGAGGAAGCAGTATACCCTGGCAGGAGTTTGAATCATTTCCCGCCCTCTCCATCTATCTGCTATAGATTCACTTTAAGGGGTCTGTTTAAAAAAATAAAAATAAAAAATTATTGGAGGAATGAGACATGCATTCAGCCGCCCCTGATGAAGTCTGACCATGGCCCCTGACGAAGTCTGACCATCGCCCCTGACGAAGTCTGACCATGGCCCCTGACGAAGTCTGACCATCGCCCCTGATGAAGTCTGACCATTCTCCTCTGACGAAGTCTGACCATTCTCCTCTGACGAAGTCTGACCATGGCCCCTGACGAAGTCTGACCATCGCCCCTGATGAAGTCTGACCATGGCCCCTGACGAAGTCTGACCATCGCCCCTGACGAAGTCTGACCATGGCCCCTGACGAAGTCTGACCATCGCCCCTGACGAAGTCTGACCATCGCCCCTGACGAAGTCTGACCATTCTCCTCTGACGAAGTTTTACCATCTCCCCTGACGAAGTCTGACCATCGCCCCTGACGAAGTATAACCATCGCCCCTGATGAAGTATGACCATCGCCCCTGACGAAGTCTGACCATCGCCCCTGACGGAGTCTGACCATCGCCCCTGATGAAGTCTGACCATCGCCCCTGACAAGTCTGACCATCGCCCCTGACGGAGTCTGACCATCGCCCCTGACGAAGTCTGACCACCGCCCCTGACAAAGTCTGACCATCGCCCCTAATGAAGTCTGACCATCGCCCCTGACGAAGTCTGATCATCGCCCCTGATGAAGTCTGACTATCGCCCCTGACGAAGTCTGACCATTCTCCTCTGATGAAGTCTGACCACCTCCCCTGACGAAGTCTGACCATTCTCCTCTGATGAAGTCTGACCATCGCCCCTGACGAAGTCTGACCATTCTCCTCTGATGAAGTCTGACCATCGCCCCTGACGAAGTCTGACCATTCTCCTCTGACGAAGTCTGACCATTTTTGGCTTAATGCAGTGATTTCCTCTGATCGGCAGTTCCATCTAGTGGCCATAATGCTGTGTTTTCTAAAATATCTCTCAATCATAAATAATACCACACAAAAAAACCCCAAAAAAAGCAAAAGACCACCAGAGCCATTATACACTCACTTTTGTGTACAGGGAAGATTTCACATGCTTGTGCGTTTCAAGGGGAGACCCCCTTCATCAGAGCTCCACTTGAAATGCGTAAACATCTGTGAACCCATGGGAAATCTTCCTGGTACGCGTGAAGTGCATGTATGGTGGCTCTGGCTGTCTTTTGTTTTGATATTGTGATGAGCATGCCTTTTATATTGGATTGTGAGTGTATTTTCCTAATTTTCTAGATGCTTACACATTTCAAGGGGTGACCCCTCTTCTTCAGGGTTCCACGTGAAATGCGTAAGCCTCTGCAAACCTGTGTGAAATCTTCCTGATATACAGGAAGTGCGTGTATAGTGGCTCTGGCAGTCTTTTGCGTGGATATTGTGATGAATATGTCCTTTTTCTTGGTTGGTGAGTATGTTTGCCTAACTGTCCAAATGCTTTCACATTTCAAGGGGAGACCCCCTCTTCATCAGAGCTCCCCTTGAAACGTGTAAACATCTTTGAACCCGTGGGAAATCTTCCCAGTACATGTGAAGTGCGTGTATGGTGGCTCTGGTGTTCTTTTGTTTTGATATTGTGATGAGCATGTCTTTTATATTGCATTGTAAGTATATTTCCATTATTGTCCCGATGCTTACAAGCTTCAAGGGAGGACCCCCCCCTTCATCAGCGCTCCCCTTGAAACGCGTAAAGATCCCGTGGGAAATCTTCCCAGTACACGTGAAGTGCATGGCTCTGGCAGTCTTTTGTTTTATTATTGCGATGAGCGTGTCTTCTATATTGGATTGTGAGTGTATTTTCCTAATTTTCTAGATGCTTACACATTTCAAGGGGAGACCCCTCTTCCTCAGAGCTCCCCTTGAAACGCGTAAACATCCACGGACCCGTGTGAAATCTTTCCCGGTACACGTGAAGTGCGTGTATAATGGCTCTGGCGGTCTTTTGCTTAGATTTTGTTATGAGCATGATCTTTTTTTTCCAGTTCAAGGGATAAAATTCATGGAAACACGAGGAGAATATGGAGATGCTGGTCAGAGAGTGACCTAGTGATGCCCCCAACGCGCTTTGGAGTCTTCAAGGCGACCGCGCTGAATTCCGAGTCGCGGCGCTTCCCTTCGCTGTATGTCTGCATCCTATAAATCATCGGAAATCAGAATCCCGGAACCTACAGAACGGAAAGCCTGCCTGGGGCCCGTGTGATGGATGGCGGGGAAAGGCACTCCGGGCGGACCAGACTTCCGTATCGCATCTCTGGATGGAGCGCAATGTCTGCATTATACTGACTCCGCCCATAGTGTGCCCAGTACATCTCCATATCCCGATGCTGTGATGGGAACCCTTCCGTATGCCATAGAAGGAAGGGGGGAGGGGGGAGGGTTCGGAAAAAAGATTTGTGGGGAACAGGACTGTTGAGGTGGGAAGGGGGTCTTTACATTCCTCAAAAAAGTATCAAAAACATATGTTAATGTTCTAGATTGGGGGTCTCCAAACAAGGAGCCTTCAGACTTTAGGGGGGCCGGACTGTGGCCATCGAAAGTAGAAAATGTTTCGGCTTCAGTTGGAGTAAACAATGCCCCATCTTTGGTGTCAGTGAGAGGAATTGTGCCCCATTGTTGGTGTCATTGAGAGGAATTGTGCCCCATCATTGGTGTCATTGAGAGGAATTGTGCCCCATCGTTGATGTCATTGAGAGGAATTGTGCCCCATCGTTGGTGTCATTGAGAGGAATTGTGCCCCATCGTTGGTGTCATTGAGAGGAATTGTGCCCCATCGTTGGTGTCATTGAGAGGAATTGTGCCCCATCGTTGGTGTCATTGAGAGGAATTGTGCCCCATCGTTGATGTCATTGAGAGGAATTGTGCCCCATCGTTGGTGTCATTGAGAGGAATTGTGCCCTATCATTGGTGTCATTGGGCCCCATTGTTGGTGTTATTGGGAGGATCTGTGCGCTATAACTGGTGTGCTTGGCACGAATTGTGCCCCATTGTTGGTGTCATTGGTCCCCATTGTTGGTGTCATTGGGAGGAACTGTGCCCCATCGTTGGCGCCATTGTGTAGGAAGTTTGCACCGTCATTGGTGGCATTGGGCCCCATTGTTGTTGTCATTAGGAGGAGCTGTGCCCCATTATTGTTGTCATTGGTAGGAATTGTGCCCTATCATTGGTGTCATTGGGGCCCCTTGTTGGTGTCATTGGGAGGAACTGCGCCCTATAACTGGTGTCCTTGGCAGGAATTGTGCCACATTGTTGGTGTCATTGGGAAGCATTGTGCCTCTTCACTGGTGTCATTGGAAGGAATTGTGCCTTATAATTGTTGTCATTGGTTCCCATTGTTGGTGTCATTGGGAGGAACTGTGCCCCATCGTTGGTGTCACTCAGAGGATTTGTGTCCCACCATTGGTCTCATTGGGCCCCATTGTTGGTGTCATTAGGAGGAATTGTGCCTTATCATTGTTGTCATTGGTCCCCATTGTTGGTGTCATTTGGAGGAACTGTGCCCCATCTTTGGCACCATTGAGTAGGAATTTTGCCCCATCATTGGTGGCATTGGGCTCCATTGTTGGTGTCATTGTGAGAAACTGTATCCCATTGTTGGTGTCATTGGGAGGAATTGTGCCCCTTCATTGGTGTCAGTGAATGAAATAGTGTCCCAAGGGCCAGACAAAGGCAAGTAAAGGGCCACATCCGGCCCCAGGGCCGCAATTTGGAGACCACTGTTCTAAATGAAGAACAAAATATCCAATGAGGTCAAAATGTTCCCCCCTTCAGGGAGTCTGTCCTGCAGCACCCCAGACAGGACGCCAGTGGGGAAGCAAAAGCTCCCCTTTCCATTCGTTTTGTCCCACTTATATGTATTTTTTGTGTGTTGTATTGAACTGCATCAGGTTACTATTGTCCTGTAGCATGGTGACATCTAGTGGTGGTTTAAGGCCATTACATTACTTGTTTACTTTTGTGTTTTGGTCTCTTCCTCTGTCCTCCCCTCCTGTTTAAAGTGGTCCTACAGCCTTGAGGTTTTTTTACCTTAAGTCCCTCTCTGAATTAGGGTAAAAAAACCTTCTTTGCTTCAGGTTCCCCCCCAGCCCCCCCTATTCTTACCTGAGCCAGATCCGATCCAGAGACGTGCATGATAGCAGCGGCTCTCTCCGCTTCATTTGGGCAAATTGATAGCAGCGGCAGTCATTGCCTCCTGCTGCTATCAATCAACTCCAGTGACAAGGGAGCAAGGGGCGGGGCCGAGTCCCTCTGTCTGTGTTAATGGAACGAGCACGCAAAAGTGCCCCCATGGGAAGCGGCTTTCCATGGGGGCACTGGACAGAGAGGAAGAGCCTGGAAAGCCGGCGGGGGACCCAAGAAAAGGAGGTTCAGGGCCATGTTTGTTATTTTTTTTAAAAAAATCCTTTACAATCGCTTTATTGCTAGCTAGGTGAGTCCCAGCTGGACCTCCTTGAGGCATTTCTGGAAAACACCTCATTATGGCCACTAGATGGAGCTGACAATCACAGGAACTCACAGCTCCACCTAGTGGCCACAATGTGGTATTTTCCTGATTGAGGTACTACACTAGACAGGGCTGATGATCATGGGAAGTTATAGCTCCATCTATTGGCCATAAAGCAGTATTTTCCTGAAATAGCTCAGTCAAGAAAATACCACGTTATGGCCACTAGATGGGACTGATGATCATTGGAAATACACACATTAGACACATTTCACACCAAACAATCTCTATAATGTGCCTATTTCCTCTGATTGCCAGACCCATCTATGGCCTGCATGAGATGAATCTGTACCAGAATGACGGGAAGAACAAAGTGTGGAGAAGGCTTGGAACAGCTCATGATCCAAAGGTGATGGCATGGGTGGAGGCAGGGTGATGGCATGGGTGGAGGCGGTGTGATGGCATGGGTGGAGGCGGTGTGATGGCATGGGCGGAGGCAGGGTGATGGCATGGGTGGAGGCGGGGTGATGGCATGGGTGGAGGCGGTGTGATGGCATGGGCGGAGGCGGGGTGATGGCATGGGCGGAGGCAGGGTGATGGCATGGGTGGAGGCCGTGTGATGGGCATGGGTGGAGGCGGGGTGATGGCATGGGTGGAGGCAGGGTGATGGCATGGGTGGAGGCAGGGTGATGGCATGGTGGAGGCGGTGTGATGGTATGGGTGGAGGCGGGGTGATGGCATGCTGGAGGCGGGGTGATGGCATGGGTGGAGGCGGTGTGATGGCATGGGTGGAGGCAGGGTGATGGCATGGGTGGAGGCGGGGTGATGGTATGGGTGGAGGCAAGGTGATGGCATGGGTGGAGGCAGTGTGAGGGCATGGGTGGAGGCAGGGTGATGGCATGGGTGGAGGCAGTGTGAGGGCATGGGTGGAGGCAGGGTGATGGCATGGGTGGAGGCAGTGTGAGGGCATGGGTGGAGGCAGGGTGATGGCATGGGTGGAGGCAGTGTGAGGGCATGGGTGGAGGCAGGGTGATGGCATGGGTGGAGGCGGGGTGATGCCTCCCTGGAGGCAGGGCAATGGCATGGGTGGAGGCAGGGTGATGGCATGGGTGGAGGCGGGGTGATGCCTCCCTGGAGGCAGGGCAATGGCATGGGTGGAGGAGGGGTGATGGCATGGGCGGAGGCGGTGTGATGGCATGGGCGGAGGCGGGGTGATGGCATGGGCGGAGGCGGTGTGATGGCATGGGCGGAGGCGGTGTGATGGCATGGGCGGAGGCGGGGTGATGGCATGGGCGGAGGCAGTGTGATGGCATGGGCGGGGTGATGGCATGGGTGGAGGCGGGGTGATGGGCATGCATGGCTCCCAGTGGCACTGGGTCATTGGTGGTTATTGATGATGTGACAGAAGACAGAAGCAGCCAGATGAGTTCTGCCGTGTTTACAGATATCCTGTCAGCCCAGATTCAGCCAAATGCAGCAAAGTTGATTGGACGGCGCTTCACAGTACAGATGGACAATGATCCAAAACACACTGCAAAAGCAACCCAGGAGCTTCTAAAGGAAAAGAAGTGGAATATTCTGCAATGGCCGAGTCAATCACCTGATCTCCACC
>NW_028319055.1:87500-92500 GCF_062004578.1 Staurois parvus
TCAGATACATTTCCTTTAATAACTAGCGCCATCTAGTGGCCACATGCAGTATATTCCTTTTTAAATCAATGAAAAGCAGCACAGTATAATACCCTGATAACATGGGGGGGGGGAAACGAATGTTATTAGGCTATTTCCTGTGGTCGAACGTTTTTCACTGATTTCAAATGGAAAATACATTATTTTGCCACTAGATGGCCCTAAGCATTACAGGAATTATCATTTGATATTTAGCTCCATCTAGTGGCCGTATGTTGTATTTTCTCTTCTAAATCAATGAAAAATAGCACAGGATAATACCCTGATAACAGGGGGGGCAGAAAACAAATGTGATCAGGCTATTTCCTGTGGTCGAATGTTTTTCACTGATTTGTTACAGAAACTACAGTATTTGGTCATTAGACAGCACTATGAATCAGAGAAATTTCCTTTGCTACTTAGCGCCATCTAGTGGCCACATACGGTATTTTCCATTTTAAATCAATGAAAAGCAGCACAGGATAATACCCTAATAACCCAGGGGCAAAAAAAACGAATGTGATTAGGCTATTTCCTGTGGTCGAATGTTTTTCACTGATTTAAAACAGAAACTACAGCATTTGGCCACTAGATGGCACCGAGTATCACAGTCCGAAAATACAGCATTTGGTCACTAGATGGCACCGAGTATCACAGACCGAAAATACAGCATTTGGTCACTAGATGGCACTGAGTATCAGATACATTTCCTTTAATACTTATCGCCATCTAGTGGCCACATACAGTGTTTTCCCTTTTAAATCAATGAAAGCAGCACAGGATAATAGCTTAATAACACGGGGGGGGGGGGGCAAAAAAAACGAACGTGATTAGGCTATTTCCCGTGGACGAATGTTTTTCGCTGATTTGTTACAGAAACTACAGTATTTGGTCACTAGATGGCGCTATGTAGCAGAGAAATTTACTTTGATACTTAGCGCAGTCTAGTGGCCACACGCCGTATTTTCCATTGTAAATCAGCACATGATAATACACTAATACCATATGGCAAAAAACCTGTTTTCTGTGATCGAATGTTTCTCACTGATTTAATGATGAAATGACAGAATTTGACCACTAGATGGCACTAAGTATTTTGGTCATTAGCGCCATCTAGTTACCAAACAAGGTATTTTCACTGAATTAATACTCAAAATACTCAAAATACAGCATTTGGTCACTAGATGGTGATAAGTATCAATTTCCTTTGATACTTAGCTCCATCTAGTGGCCACATGTGAAGTCTTTGGAGTCTATGGTTGCATGACTTCCCATTGAAGTCTATGGTGACACGACTTTCCTTTGAAGTCTATGGTGGCGCGACTTCTCGTTTAAGTCTATGGTGGCGCGACTTCCCATTGAAGTCTATGGGGCACGACTTCCCATTGAAGTCTATGGTGGCGCGACTTCCCATTGAAGTCTATGGTGGCGTGACTTCCCACTGAAGTCTATGGGGCACGACTTCCCATTGAAGTCTATGGTGGCGCGACTTCCCATTGAAGTCTATGGTGGCGCGACTTCCCATTGAAGTCTATGGTGGCGCGACTTCTCATTTAAGTCTATGGTGGCGCGACTTCCCATTGAAGTCTATGGGGCACGACTTCCCATTGAAGTCTATGGTGGCGTGACTTCCCACTGAAGTCTATGGGGCACGACTTCCCATTGAAGTCTATGGTGGCGCGACTTCCCATTGAAGTCTATGGTGGCGCGACTTCCCATTGAAGTCTATGATGGCGCGACTTCCTATTGAAGCCTATGGTGGCACAACTTCTCATTTAAGTCTATGGTGGCGCAACTTCCCATTGAAGTCTATGGTGTGCTACTGCCCATTGAAGTCTATGGTGGCGCGACTTCTCATTTAAGTCTATGGTGGCGTGACTTCCCATTGAAGTCTATGGTGGCGTGACTTCCTATTGAAGTCTATGGGGCACGACTTCCCATTGAAGTCTATGGTGACGCGACTTCTTATTGAAGTCTACAGTGCTGCAACTTCCCATTGAAGTCTATGTTGGCATGACTTCCCATTGAAGTCTATGGTGGCGCAACTTCTCAATGAAGTCTATGGTGGCGCGACTTCCTATTGAAGTCTATGGTGGTGCGACTTCCCATTGAAGTCTATGGTGGCAAAACTTCTCATTTAAGTCTATGGTGGTGCAACTTCCCATTAAAGTCTATGGTGGTGCAACTTCCCATTGAAGTCTATGGTGGTGCGTCTTCCCATTGAAGTCTATGGTGGTGCATCTTCCCATTGAAGTCTATGGTGGTGCGACTTCCCATTGAAGTCTATGGTGGCAAAACTTCTCATTTAAGTCTATGGTGGTGTAACTTCCCATTAAAGTCTATGGTGGCGCGACTTCTTATTGAAGTCTATGGTGGAACGACTTCCCATTGAAGTCTATGGGGTGCAGTTTCCCATTGAAGTCAATGAGAGGCAGTGTGTGAACCCAGGCGCCAGGACTCAATTTCCAGTCGCCATGGCGACCTGGTGCCTGGGATTTGTCGAGCTCTGTCATAGATTAAAGAGAACCTGACACCATACATGGGGCATGACACAGGAGGCTATCGGTCCCCAATGTGACAGCAATAACGGTAAGTGGAAAAAAAGTTAAAGCTACACCCAAGCACTTCAACCTTCCCCCCAAAATGTTAAGCCCCGCCTCCAGAAACGTACATGTGTAAACGAACATGTCTGGGGGGGGCGCCTGTGTACGAAAATGTTGATTGCGCTACCCATGTTACATATCTTATAGACCCCGGATGTCTCATTAAAGAGAACCTTTCACCAAAAATCACATTTTTGCCCTCTATATCATGAAAAAAAAAAGTAAAAAAAATTAAAAAAAATTAAAGTTACACCCGAGCACATTAAATCCCCCATGAGGCCCCCATATACACGCACGTACAAACGTTAACGCACGCTTCGGGGGCGCCTGAAAACGTCGATTGCGATACACACACATACATATCGCCGCGCACGCCGTAGCGAGCGCGATCGTTCTAGGACCCGCCCTCCTCTGTAGGGGGCTTGTAAAGCGTTGCCTAAGGAAGTTTGTCGCCATTTTACGGACGCACGCAATTTTAAGGTTTGACATGTTGGGGATCGGATTACTCGTCATATATTTTGCCAAAAAAAAAAAGCAGCAATTTTATCGCCCCGAAATAAACTTTATTTTATGATAATATCGTGTAACATCAAAAATTGGAACTCCCGCCATTTTTTTTTTCAAGGGTGTCAGAAAATATTCAGTGCTTTGGGGGTTTCTGCATTCTTCGGGCCTAAAATGATATTTTGTATCGATGAATAACATCTTCTGTACATTCACATAGAGGTGTCACAGAAGGGAAGACGGACAAGCCGGGTACACAGCCCCGTAATATTTTTTTATTTCTTTATAGTTTGTTTGTTTTTTTTGTTTTTTTTAATTACAGAAAATATGCGTTTGATAAAGTGTAGTGCTAATAACGTGACTATTTTATTCTCTTTTTGTGACTATTTTATTCTCTTTTTGTGACTATTTTATTCTCCAGGTTCTCTACTTAATTATAAATACATCATTTTTGGAGGGGTTTACCAATCTTCAAGCCGAAAAATGTGCATTTTAGCAGGAGTGCAAGAAACGGTTCTGGCAGCAAAAGAGAAAAACTGGAAAAAATATCAGACTTACTGGCAGGATCACCAAGTAAAAATAAAGAAAAAAAAATCAAAAGAAAAATATCTATTATATTATTAATATATTATATTATAGTATATGATATAATATAATATATTTGTATTTATATTATATTATATTATTATATATTTTGGCTTTAGACCTTGGGGGGGGGGGGTGGATTTAGACCTGCTTTAAATTTTTGGAAAGAGAAAAAAAAAGAATTTATGATCCATGCATTGGGAAATTTTCTAACAACAAATATTTAAAATCTATGGCAACAAAATCAGACTTATTGGCAGGATCACCAAGTAGAAATAAAGAAAAAAAGTATCAAAAGAAAAATATCTAAAAATTGTTCAGTCAAATTATAATATAATATATTATATTATATATTTATAATTATATTATATTATTAATATATTATATAGTATATGATATAATATAATATATTTATATGATATTATATTATATTTATATTATATTATTATATATTTTGGGTTTAGACCTTGGGGGGGGGGGATTAGACCTGCTTTAAATTTTGCAAAGAGAAAAAAAATAATTTATGATCCATGCATTGGGAAGTTTTCTAACAACAAATATTCAAAATCTAGGGCAACAAAATCAGACTTATTGGCAGGATCACCAAGTAAAAATAAAGAAAAAAAATATCAAAAGAAAAATATCTAAAAATTGTTCAGTCAAATTATAATATAATATATTATATTATATATTTATAATTATATTATATTATATTATTAATATATTATAGTATAGTATATAATATAATATATTTATATTTATAGTATATTTATATTATATTATATTATTATATATTTTGGCTTTAGACCTTGGGGGGGGGGGGGGGGTGGATTTAGACCTGTTTTAAATTTTGCAAAGAGAAAAAAAAATAATTTATGATCCATGCATTGGGAAATTTTCTAACAACAAATATTCAAAATCTATGGCAACAAAATCAGACTTATTGGCAGGATCACCAAGTAAAAATAAAGAAAAAAAATATCAAAAGAAAAATATCTAAAAATTGTTCAGTCAAATTATAATATAATATATTATATTATATATTTATAATTATATTATATTATTAATATATTATAGTATAGTATATAATATAATATATTTATAGTATATTTATATTATATTATATTATTATATATTTTGGCTTTAGACCTTGGGGGGGGGGTGGATTTAGACCTGTTTTAAATTTTGCAAAGAGAAAAAAAAATAATTTATGATCCATGCATTGGGAAATTTTCTAACAAATATTCAAAATCTATGGCAACAAAATCAGACTTATTGGCAGGATCACCA
>NW_028319055.1:97500-210000 GCF_062004578.1 Staurois parvus
AGGAGGAGGTGGGGGGATCTGTTATGGCTCATGAGATGGATTGCTCATGCCGTGTACCTGGCTCTCATGGTCACCAGGGGCTCATCTCCGCAGTGTCAGATAAATGAAACACTAGGCGCGGAGAGGAGAGCAGCCCGCACCCCCCGATCATGGATGAACACGGGTCCTCCCGTGTATTGGGCTCTGAGCAGTGCAGGATTCCATCAGCATTAATTAGGAGTTCTCCCGGCGCGGGGTAGTTGGCTTGCTGGTCAGGTTTGTAGAGAGAGAAGCTTGGCCCCTCGATGATTGCATCTCGGATGTAGGAAAAGAGGAGGAGGAGGACTGGACCCCCTACTTGGCTGAGTCTTCAGCCTTATCAAAGGCGAGCGATCGGGTAGTGAGACGAGGCCGAAGGACGCAGACGGTTGGCGGATCCGTGTTTATTGACCTGATTACAAGAGGACTTCATGATGACCGGAATACCAGCAAATGTCCCCGGAGACCAGTTATCTGTATCCTCATCCCTCAGGTTCCTCAGATCATCCCTCAGGTTCCTAATTACAAGAGGACTTCATGATGACCGGAATACCAGCGAATGTCCCGGAGACCGGTTTTCTGTATCCTCATCCCTCAGGTTCCTCAGATCATCCCTCAGGTTCCTAATTACAAGAGGACTTCATGATGACCGGAATACCAGCGAATGTCCCCGGAGCCGGGTTATCTGTATCCTCATCCCTCAGGTTCCTCAGATCATCCCTCAGGTTCCTAATTACAAGAGGACTTCATGATGACCGGAATACCAGCGAATGTCCCCGGAGCCGGGTTATCTGTATCCTCATCCCTCAGGTTCCTCAGATCATCCCTCAGGTTCCTAATTACAAGAGGACTTCATGATGACCGGAATACCAGCGAATGTCCCCGGAGCCAGGTTATCTGTATCCTCATCCCTCAGGTTCCTGTTACTGTATCCTCATCCCTCAGGTTCCTCAGGTCATCTCTCAGGTTCCTAACTACAAGAGGACTTCATGATGACCGAAATACCAGCGAATGTCCCCGGAGACCAGTTATCTGTATCCTCATCCCTCAGGTTCCTAATTACAAGAGGACTTCATGATGACCGGAATACCTGGATTCCAGCGAATGTCCCCCGGGCTGGGTTATCTGTATCCTCGTTCCTCAGGTTCCCGTTACTGTATCCTCATCCCTCAGGTTCCTCAGGTCATCCCTCAGGTTCCTGTTCCTGTATCCTCATCCCTCAGGTTCCAAATTACAAGAGGACTTCATGGTGACCAGAATACCTGCCGTTCCAGCGAATGTCCCCGGAGCCGGGGTATCTGTATCCTCATCCCTCAGGTTCCTGTTACTGTATCCTTATCCCTCAGGTTCCTCAGGTCATCCCTCATGTTCCTAACTACAAAAGGACTTCATGATGACCGGAATGCCTGCCATTCCAGCGAATGTCCCCGGAGACCAGTTATCTGTATCCTCATCCCTCAGGTTCCTGTTACTGTATCCTCATCCCTCAGGTTCCTGCTACTGTATCCTCATCCCTCAGGTTCCTGTTACTGTATCCTCATCCCTCAGGTTCCTCACGTCATCCCTCAGGTTCCTAATTAGAAGAGGACTTCATGATGACTGGAATACCTGCATTCCAGCAAATGTCCCCGGAGCCGGGGTATCTGTATCCTCATCCCTCAGGTTCCTGTTACTGTATCCTCATCCCTCAGGTTCCTGTTATTGCTTTTGCTGTTGAGGTGCCTATTGCTGAAAATCCTGAAATAGCCCCCTGTACACTGATAGGTGGCCTTACATGTTCAAGCTGGTTTGCTGTGTCAAAGTGATCCCTCTCTGGCCAACTGTGTCAAAATGATCCCTCTTTGGCCAACTGCATCAAAGTGATCCCTCTCTGGCCAACTATGTCAAAATGATCCTTCTCTGGCCAACTGCATCAAAGTGATCCCTCTTTAGCCAAATGCATCAAAGTGATCCCTCTCTGGCCAACTGTGTCAAAGTGATCCCTTTCTAGCCAACCAATTTAAAGTGATCCCTCTCTAGCCAACCAATTTAAAGTGATCCCTCTTTAGCCAAATGCATCAAAGTGATCCCTCTTTAGCCAAATGCATCAAAGTGATCCCTCTCTGGCCAACTGCATCAAAGTGATCCCTCTCTGGCCAACCAATTTAAAGTGATCCCTCTCTGACCATTTTCTACTCTGCTCTGCAAAATGTCATTTGCTTGCTAACAGCCAAATTCAGCGCTTTTGTTGCCGCCAACCTACAGCTCATGTCAGCAGAAGTGGTGAGTTTTACACAAACCAACAGGGAAGGTAAATCTGACTAGCTGACTGTCAGGTGTCAAATGGAAGCAATTTGGCGATTGTATAGAAACCAGATCGCTTCCACACACCCAGCATCACTGCCCCCTCCATGTCTCCTGGGCTCTGTGCTTCCATCAGTAGACCCAGGACCAGCATGGCGGACACCAATGGGCAGAGGGGAAGAAATCCAGAGAGCGAGGACAATAATTCAAGGCCCATTATTTACAGATAACTCCCGAATGATGGCCTCCTAAAGCATCACTTATGGGGAATTTAGGGTACCAATGTATGTCACTGTCTCCCATACACACACAATTTGTAAGGTTTAAAATGATGGTTATCTATATACCCCCTTCCAGTCCGGACACTTCCCCCCCCCTTCCAGTCCAGACACTTTCCCCCCCTTCCAGTCCGGACACTTTCTCCCCCTTCCAGTCCAGACACTTTCCCCCCCTTCCAGTCCGGACACTTTCCCCCCTTTCCAGTCCGGACACTTTCACCCCCCCTTCCAGTCCGGACACTTTCCCCCCCTTCCAGTCCAGACACTTTCCCCCCCTTCCAGTCCAGACACTTTCCCCCCCTTCCAGTCCAGACACTTTCCCCCCCTTCCAGTCCGGACACTTTCCCCCCTTTCCAGTCCGGACACTTTCACCCCCCCTTCCAGTCCGGACACTTTCCCCCCTTCCAGTCCGGACACTTTCACCCCCCCCTTACATTCCGGACACTTTCCCCCCCTTCCAATCCGGACACTTTCCCCCCCTTCCAGTCCGGACACTTTCCCCTCCTTCCAGTCCGGACACTTTCACCCCCTTCCAGTCCGGACACTTTCCCCCCCCTTCCAGTCCAGACACTTTCACCCCCTTCCAGTCCGGACACTTTCACCCCCCCTTCCTGTCCGGACACTTTCCCCCCCTTCCAGTCTGGACACTTTCACCCCCCCTTCCATTCCGGACACTTTCCCCCCCTTCCAGTCCGGACACTTTCCCCCCCTTCCAGTACGGACACTTTCACCCCCCCTTCCAGTCCGGACACTTTCCCCCCCTTCCAGTCCGGACACTTTCCCCCCCTTCCAGTACGGACACTTTCACCCCCCCTTCCAGTCCGGACACTTTCCCCCCCCTTCCAGTCCAGACACTTTCCCCCCCTTCCAGTCTGGACACTTTCACCCCCCCTTCCAGTCCGGACACTTTCCCCCCTTCCAGTCCGGACACTTTCACCCCCCCCTTACATTCCGGACACTTTCCCCCCCTTCCAATCCGGACACTTTCCCCCCCTTCCAGTCCGGACACTTTCCCCTCCTTCCAGTCCGGACACTTTCACCCCCTTCCAGTCCGGACACTTTCCCCCCCCTTCCAGTCCAGACACTTTCACCCCCTTCCAGTCCGGACACTTTCACCCCCCCTTCCTGTCCGGACACTTTCCCCCCCTTCCAGTCTGGACACTTTCACCCCCCTTCCATTCCGGACACTTTCCCCCCCTTCCAGTCCGGACACTTTCCCCCCCTTCCAGTACGGACACTTTCACCCCCCCTTCCAGTCCGGACACTTTCCCCCCTTCCAGTCCGGACACTTTCCCCCCCTTCCAGTACGGACACTTTCACCCCCCCTTCCAGTCCGGACACTTTCCCCCCCCTTCCAGTCCAGACACTTTCCCCCCTTCCAGTCTGGACACTTTCACCCCCCTTCCAGTCCGGACACTTTCCCCCCCTTCCAGTCCGGAACACTTTCCACCCCCCCTTCCATTCCGGACACTTTCCCCCCCTTCCAGTCCAGACACTTTCCCCCCTTCCAGTCCGGACACTTTCCCCCCCCCCCTTCCAGTCCGGACACTTTCCCCCCCTTCCAGTCCGGACACTTTCCCCCCCCTTCCAGTCCGGACACTTTCCCCCCTTCCAGTCCGGACACTTTCACCCCCTTCCAGTCCGGACACTTTCCCCCCCTTCCAGTCCAGACACTTTCACCCCCTTCCAGTCCGGAACTTTCCCCCCCTTCCAGTCCGGACACTTCACCCCCCTTCCAGTCCGGACACTTTCCCCCCTTCCAGTCCGGACACTTTCACCCCCCTTCCATTCCGGACACTTTCCCCCCTTCCAGTCCGGACACTTTCCCCCCCTTCCAGTACGGACACTTTCACCCCCCCTTCCAGTCCGGACACTTTCCCCCCTTCCAGTCCGGACACTTTCACCCCCCCTTCCAGTCCGGACACTTTCACCCCCCCCCTTCAGTCCGGACACTTTCACCCCCCTTCCAGCCCGGACACTTTCCCCCCTTCCAGCCCGGACACTTTCACCCCCTTCCAGTCCGGACACTTTCCCCCCCTTCCAGTCCGGACACTTTCACCCCCTTCCAGTCCGGACACTTTCCCCCCCTTCCAGTCCGGACACTTTCCCCCCTTCCAGTCCGGACACTTCCCCCCCTTCCAGTCCGGACACTTTCCCCCCTTCCAGTCCAGACACTTCCCCCCCTTCCAGTCCGGACACTTTCACCCCCTTCCAGTCCGGACACTTTCCCCCCCTTCCAGTCCGGACACTTTCCCCCTTCCAGTCCGGACACTTCCCCCCCTTCCAGTCCGGACACTTTCACCCCCTTCCAGTCCGGACACTTCCCCCCTTCCAGTCCGGACACTTCCCCCCCTTCCAGTCCGGACACTTCCCCCCCTTCCAGTCCGGACACTTTCACCCCCTTCCAGTCCGGACACTTTTCCCCCCCTTCAAGTCCGTACACTTCCCCCCCTTCCAGTCCGGACACTTTCCCCCCCTTCCTGTCCGGACACTTCCCCCCCTTCCAGTCTGGACACTTTCCCCCCCTTCCAGTCCGGACACTTCCCCCCTTTCCAGTCCAGACACTTTCCCCCCTTCCAGTCCGGACACTTCCCCCCCTTCCAGTCCGGACACTTTCACCCCCTTCCAGTCCGGACACTTCCCCCCCCTTCCAGTCCGGACACTTTCCCCCCCTTCCAGTCCGGACACTTTCACCCCCCTTCCAGTCCGGACACTTCCCCCCCTTCCAGTCCGGACACTTTCCCCCCTTCCAGTCCGGACACTTTCCCCCCTTCCAGTCCGGACACTTTCTCCCCCTTCCAGTCCGGACACTTTCACCCCCTTCCAGTCCGGACACTTTCCCCCCCTTCCAGTCCGGACACTTTCACCCCCCTTTCCAGTCGGACACTTTCCCCCCTTCCAGTCCGGACACTTTCCCCCCCCTTCCAGTCCGGACACTTCCCCCCTTCCAGTCCGGACACTTTCACCCCCTTCCAGTCCGGACACTTTCCCCCTTCCATTCCGGACACTTTCACCCCCCTTCCAGTCCGGACACTTTCTCCCCCTTCCAGTCCGGACACTTTCACCCCCCTTCCAGTCCGGGCACTTTCCCCCTTCCATTCCGGACACTTTCACCCCCCTTCCAGTCTGGACACTTTCCCCCCTTCCAGTCCGGACACTTTCACCCCCCTTCAGTCCGGGCACTTTCACCCCCCTTCCAGTCCGGGCACTTTTCACCCCCTTCCAGTCCGGGCACTTTCCCCCCTTCCAGTCCAGACACTTTCACCCCCTTCCTGTCCGGACACTTTTACCCCTTCCAGTCCGGACACTTTCCCCCCCTTCCAGTCCGGACACTTTTACCCCTTCCAGTCCGGACACTTTCCCTCCCTTCCAGTCCGGACACTTTCCCCCCCTTCCAGTCAGGACACTTTCCCCCCTTCCAGTCCGGACACTTTCCCCCCTTCCAGTCCGGACACTTTCCCCCCCCTTCCAGTCCAGACACTTTCACCCCCTTCCTGTCCAGGCCAATTTTCAGCTTTCAGCGCTATCACACTTTGAATGACAATTGCACGGTCATGCAACACTGTACCCCTGTGAATTTTTTTAGCATTTTTTTGAGACAGATAAGACTTTATTTTGGTGGTATTTATTCACAGCTGGGATTTTTACATTTTTTTGCTATATAAATGAAAAAGTGTTTTTCTTAGAACATTTTCAAATAAATAATCTCTCTTCATAAATCTTGGCCAAAATGTATTCAGTTATCTTTTTAGTAAAAAAAAATAACCCAAATTAGTTTATAACCAAAAATTATAATTTAAAAAAAAAAATTAAAATTTTTATTTTTTTATATTATTATTTATGTTTTTTTTTTTTTTTTTTACATACTGTCACCCTAGCAGTACAGTGTCACCATGGTGACACTGTACTACTTGTGGGGGGTGATGAAGATTTTTTTTTTTTTTTTACACTGATTGCTTTTACACCCATAAAGGCTGTACAATCATTTCTCCTTCTCTCTGGCTGAATTCCTGCAGCCATTGAGAAATACTGTGTGAGCTGTGATTGGTCACAGCTTGTCACATGGTACAAGTCTGTTGTGAATGGCCCTGTACCATGGGATCTCTGTGATCATTCACAGATTTCACACGTAGTAAGCAATGATGTCAGAAGTGACATCTTGTGTACTACTCTGCATGTGATCACTGATTGGCCAATCAGTGATCACATGATCGGGACCTCACACAGAGGTCCCGTACAACGATCGGTGTTCTACTGTGTCCAGAGGACACTGCGGGCACCGGATCGCGGTTCTGTGTGCTCCCAGGGAGCGCACACAAGCAGGGGGCGGGGAGGATGTATATATACATGGAAGTGGTTAATAAGCGCAACCTCATCTTTCATACGTTAACCAAAAATGAGTAATATGTTGCGCTTTTATGCCCCATAATTAACTTTTATTTATTTTTTTCTGAAATTAGCACTTGATAAACTGTTGTGATATCGTGTGTCATAAAAAATCTTAAACTTCCACTGATTTATTCTCCTTAGTCACTGATTTCAGAAAATATCTGTGTGACGGGAGTGACTTTTGGGTTTCGGGGGACCCCTGTGTCATCTCCCCAAATCATTATGTTTAACCCACCCTGTGCCTGTTACAGGGTGTGTATGTGAATGTCTGAGTCCTGTGTATAGTGTGTGTTACTTTGTCTAGGCCACATGGCTGACCATTGTCTGTTTACCATGTGCTACCCCCCATGGTGCTGTGTCTTCCTGTGCAGCGAACTATTATGGGATGTACTGTTTGTGTATTGGTGTGGGGGTTGGTCAATGTCCTTTGCCACATGGCTGCATCCCATTGTTCTGTGTCTGGTTGGATGGGGAGGGGTGATGAGGTGTTTCCTGCCTATACTGTAGCCCTTCCCACTGAGAGGGCGGGCTGATGATGTATTTCTTGTTCCTGGTTGTGTTTCCCCGCCCTCTGTATATATTCTGTGTTTTGTGTAAAATAAAGAGGAGTTGGCTTCCTGTTTTAGTAAGAGCTGGGTGTTGTCTATTTTCCTGAGCGATTCCAAGGGTGTGGTCCGTGGATGGTGTTCGGACAGGGGAAGTTGTGCTATAACGGAAAAACTCAGTGCGGTCTGGGTTCCGGTTCCGTTACAATCTGGCTTTTTTGTGGTTTTAGGTAATCTTCAGGCCTAAAATGATTTTTAAAAATATGCCCAATATGGACTCATAGTGGCAGTTTGGGGTAGGCAGACAGTCGGGGGAGAGCTGCAGAAGGGTTGTGCCCACATATTGGAGCTATAAATCTACCAAAGTATGATAGAAGCAAGTATGGTTTTTCATTTTGCAAAGTTAGAAGATTCTGTCCAGTGAGAGATCAGCTTGATGTAGTTTACCAGAGAGGGATCACTTTGACGCAGTTGGCCAGAGAGGGATCACTTTGACGCAGTTGGCCAGAGAGGGATCACTTTGACGCAGTTGGCCAGAGAGGGATTATTGTGACACAATTGGCCAGAGAGGGATCACTTTGATGCAGTTGGCCAGAGAGGGATCATTGTGACACAATTGGCCAGAGAGGGATCACTTTGATGCAGCTAGCTAGGCAGGGATCACTTTAATATAGTTGGTCAGAAAGGGATCATTTGATGCAATTGGCCAGAAAGGGATCACTTTGATGCAGTTGGCCAGAGAGGGATCACTTTGATGCAGTTGGCCAGAGAGGGATTACTTTGTCATAGTTGGCCAGGAGAGGGATTACTTTGATGCAGTTGGCTAGAGAGGGATCACTTTAATGTAGTTGAGCAGAAAGGGATCACTTTGATGCAGTTAGTCAGAAAGGGATCACTTTGATGCAGTTGGCCAGAGAGGGATTACTTTGACACAGTTGGCCAGAGAAGGATTACTTTGATGCAGTTAGCTAGAGAGGGATCACTTTTATGCAATTGACCAGAGAGGGATCACTTTGATGCAGTTGGCCAGAGAGGGATCACTTTGATGCAGCTAGCTAGGCAGGGATTACTTTGTCATAGTTGGCCAGAGAGGGATTACTTTGATGCAGTTGGCTAGAGAGGGATCACTTTAATATAGTTGATCAGAAAGGGATCGTTTTGATGCAATTGGCCAGAAAGGGATCACTTTGATGCAGTTGGCCAGAGAGGGATTACTTTGTCATAGTTGGCCAGGAGAGGGATTACTTTGATGCAGTTGGCTAGAGAGGGATCACTTTAATGTAGTTGAGCAGAAATGGATCACTTTGATGCAGTTATTTAGAAAGGGATCACTTTGACACAGTTGGCCAGAGAAAGATTACTTTGATATAGTTGAGCAGAAATGGATCACTTTGATGCAGTTAGCTAGAGAGGGATCACTTTGATGCCGTTGGCCAGAGAGGGATCACTTTGATGCCGTTGGCCAGAGAGGGATCACTTTGATGCAGTTGGCCAGAGAGGGATCACTTTGATGCCGTTGGCCAGAGAGGGATCACTTTGATGCCGTTGGCCAGAGAGGGATCATTGTGACATAATTGGCCAGAGAGGGATCACTTTGATGCAGTTGGCCAGAGAGGGATCACTTTAATATAGTTGATCAGAAAGGAATCATTTGAATGCAATTGGCCACAAAGGGATCACTTTGATGCAGTTGGCCAGAGAGGGATCACTTTGATGCAGTTGGCCAGAGAGGGATTACTTTGTCATAGTTGGCTAGGAGAGGGATTACTTTGATGCAGTTGGCTAGAGAGGGATCACTTTAATGTAGTTGAGCAGAAAGGGATTACTTTGATGCAGCTAGTCAGAAAGGGATCACTTTGACGCAGTTGGCCAGAGAGGGATCACTTTGACAGTTGGCCAAGGAGGGATTACTTTAACACAGTTGGCCAGAGAAGGATTACTTTGTCATAGTTGGCCAGAGAGGGATCACTTTGACGCAGTTGGCCAGAGAGGGATCATTGTGACACAATTGGCCAGAGAGGGATCACTTTGACGCAGTTGGCCAGAGAGGGATCACTTTGACGCAGTTGGCCAGAGAGGGATCACTTTGATGCAGTTGGCCAAAGAGGGATTACTTTGACATAGTTGGCCAGAGAGAGATTACTTTGATGCAGTTGGCCAGAGAGGGATCACTTTGATATAGTTGAGCAGAAAGGGATCACTTTGATTCAATTGGCCAGAAAGGGATCACTTTGACACAGTTGGCCAGAGAGTGGTCATTTTGATGCAGTTGGACACAGAGGGATCACTTTGATGCAGTTGACTAAAGAGGGATCCCTTTGGCATAGTTCAGAGAGTGCTCATTTTGATGCAGTTAGCTAGAGAGGGATCACTTTGATGCAATTGGCCAGAGAGGGATCACTTTGACACAGCTGGCCAGAGAGGGATCACTTTGATGAAGTTGGCCAGAGAGGGATCACTTTGACATAATCGGCCAGAGAGGGATCACTTTGACACAGTTGGCTAGAGAGGGATCAGTTTGACACAGCTGGCTAGAGAGGGATTACTTTGTAATAGTTGACCAGAGAGGGATTACTTAGATGCAGTTGGCTACAGAGGGATCACTTTGATATAGTTGGGCAGAAAGGGATCACTTTGATGCAGCTGGCCAGAGAAGGATTTCTTTGTCATAGTTGGCCAGACAGGGATTACTTTGATGCAGTTGGTCAGAAAGGGATCACTTTGGCATAGGTGGCCAGATAGGGATCACTTTGGATGCAGTTGGCTAGAGAGGGATCACTTTGACATAGCTGGCCAGAGATGGGTCACTTTGATGTAGTTGGCCAGCTTGAGAATGCCAAGGTGCGGTCAGCCAGAGCATAGGGGGTGCTGTCTGAGGGGGATCGGGTAAGAAAAAGTGCTTCTTGCTGCCCCTGGACAGAGACAGGCAGTTAACCCCAAACCCCGAGTACAGCCAATCACAGGGAGGCTACCTGGAGGTAGACGTCAACATGAGGTCACACCCCATCTCATGTGATATATACAGTATATATATGATATTTGGGCTGATCAATCGATCTTTTGATGCAACCAAAGTGATCTATTTAAATAAGAAGCATAAATCCCACGCACATGGAAGAAAAATATATTTGAAATATATTTTAAAAATACTCCTCTATATATTGCCATATATTTGAAATGCTACAATTTTGGCCGTATTCAATATATTTCAATAAATGTATGTATATATATATATATATATACACTACATGTTGAAATGCACTGTTATCACAAAATATATGAAAAATATTTTTAAAAATACATTTCAAATATACTGTATGTCTGTAAAAATACAAGTGTACATTTTTGGAAAGCATTTACAAATATATCTCAAAATATAGGTTAAAATGGCTTTTTTATATGTTAAAAAACAAAATCTGAATAATTTATTTTAAAAAATATATAGTTTTAAAAATATATTTTTTTAAAATATATTCTTCAGATTTTTTTTAACATTTTTTAAAAAAAAATCATTTTTACATATATTTGCAAATGCCTTCCAAAAATGTAGATTTGCATTTTTAAAGACATACAGTATATTTGAAATGTATTTTTTAAAAATATTTTTCATATATTTTGCAATAAAAACGTATTTCAACATTATTATTATTATACAGGATTTATTATTATTATTATTATTATTATTATTATACAGGATTTATATATTATTATTATACAGGATTTATGGCGCCAACAATTTGCTCAGCGCTGTACAATATAACGGGAGACAATACAGCAACAATACAGTTCAATACAAGAGGGATAGGAGGCCCTGATCCTGGGAGCTTACAATCTAAGAATGCAGTATATATATATATATATGTGTGTGTGTGTGTGTGTGTGTGTGTGTGTATGTATATATATATATATATGTGTGTGTGTGTGTGTGTATGTATATATATATATATATATGTGTGTGTGTGTGTGTATATATATATATATGTGTGTGTGTGTGTATATATATATATATGTGTGTGTGTATATATATATATATATGTGTGTATGTATATATATATATATATATATATATATATATATATATATATATGTGTGTGTGTGTGTATATATATATATATGTGTGTGTGTGTGTATATATATATATATGTGTGTGTGTGTGTGTGTATATATGTGTGTGTGTGTGTGTGTGTATATATATGTGTGTGTGTGTGTGTGTGTATATATGTGTGTGTGTGTGTATATATATATGTATGTATATATATATATATATATATATATTTATTATTATTTTTTTTAAATATATTGAATATGGACAGAATTGTAGCATTTCAAATATATTTTTCTTCCATATGGGCCAGATCCTCCTTTCATGGGTTAATATGGATTTCAATGCTGGCAGGTCGGCCATGGTGGAATTTTATTGTCTGTTTCCGAATGGTCAGCAGAATATCTCTGAGTGTGTCAGACAACCAATCATAATGCAGATCAATGAAAGGATCGTTTTTCAACAGACCGTTTATCATAGATTTTATTTACGAATTTTATTGTAGGCGTTGCATCATTCGATAGTTTGAATTAATGATGAATCGTTTGTTTGCGATTGCTTGATCGAACAAATTGATCTGTGTATGGCCAGCTTGCCTTATACCCGCAGAATTTCATTAAAAAATGTTTATTTCATTTGTTTCTATGTACTTTTTTGCTCCGTTTCTTGAATAGTGAATTTTTTACACGGACATCTCATCTGCCAACGCCCAATTCCATGATAAAGGCGTCTGGATTCTCTGTTGTCACCAGGGGTGGACTGACAACTCATGGGGCCCCCGGGCAATAGGGAATCATAGGGCCCCTGTGTCCTTGCCCAGACTCAAAAAAGCCTATGAAAAAGGTACCAGGGGCATCTCATGGGGCCCCCCACAGACCCCGGGCCCTTGGCAGTGCCCGAGTTTCCAAATAGTCAGTCTGCCCCTGGTTGTCACCTATACTGGTTTTCTTTTGTTATAAAATGATCATTGTACCAGGGGCGGACTGACAACTTATGGGGACCCCGAGCATTAGGGGATCATGGGGCCCCTGTGTCCTCACCCACACTCAAACCACACCCAACAAAGCCTATGAAAGGTACCAGAGACATCTCATGGGGCCCCCTACTGACCCCGGGCCCTCAGGCAGTGCCCGAGTTTCCGAATGGTCAGTCCGCCCCTGCATTGTACCTTTCTGACGTCCAAAATGCTTTGTCACTTGTTACAGTCTTTGTATATGATGCAGGGGCGGCCCTAGGCAGGTGCGGGCCTCACCGGGTGACGCCTACCGCACGGGGTGACACCGGACCCGCTCCACGAAAAGGTAAGTTGTAAAGCGAGCCAACGATCCCCGCAGGATGGATCGGATCTGCGGATTGGGGAGCATAATGGATCGGAGTCTGATCCATTATGCTCAATCCGCAGATCTGATCCATCCTGCAGGGATCGTCGGAGGGGGTGTCACCAAGTGTTACCGCACCGGGTGACACCAACCCTAGGGATGCCCCTGATATGATGTACAACCAATGACCTTCCGCTTCTGTCTGTAAACACGGCGGCAGTTACAATGTATACCTTAACAACCACTCGCCCGCCGATCCATAGCAGATGTGCAGCTACAGGGCGACTTCCCTGGGCAAAATCACGTAAATATAAGTTCTTTTGCTTTTCCAGGTAGGGGGCGCAAGCGAGCGTGTGCTGCACTACCCACGCCGCTATTTGCTGCTGAAGATGTCAATCACCGGGTCCCGGACGGCGATTTTCAACCGGGACTCGGCGATCGCCGGCGAAGCTGAGAGGGGGGAGATCTGTGTGTAAACAGCACAGGTTTCTCTACCTGTCAGCATGGACATGCTGCTTTGTATCTCTCTGCACAGCAGAGAGATACAAACAGGGGCGGACTGACCATTTGGAAACTCGGGCACTCCCCGAGGGCCCGGGGTCAGTAGAGGGCCCCATGAGACGCCCCTGGTACCATTATCATAGGCTTTTTTGAGTTTGGGCAAGGACACAGGGGCCCCATGATCCCCTATTGCCCGGGGGCCCCATGAGTTGTCAGTCCGCCCCTGCATACAAAGCAGCAGGTCTGCTTAGTAAAACACAACACAGCACACAATAAAATCACCCCCTAACAAAGTTAACTCTTTGATCGCCCCAGAGGTGAACCCCTTCCTGCCCAGTGTCATTAATAAAGTGTCAGTGCTTTTTATTAGCACCAATCTCTGTATTAGTGTCAGTGGAGATTCCCCGCCGGCACCCGGCGATCGCTGAGGAACACTGACGGGAGAGGTCTGTATGTAAGCAATACAGATCTCCCCCTGTCAGCTCCAGCATGCTGCTTTGGATTGCTGTGCATAGCACCCAGCACACAGTAAACCCTTTGATCCCCCCAGATGTTAACCCCTTCCTGCCCAGTGCCATTAGTACAGTGTCAGTGCTGTTTATTAGCCCTGATCAATGTACTGGTGTAACTGGGGATGTCAGTGACACCAAGTCAGTTCCCCCCCCCCCCTCCCAGTGTCAGAATGCCCGCCGCAGTCCCGCTATAAGTTGCTGCTATAGGCTCACAGAGTCCTCCATGATGCAGTCCCCCCATCACAGAGCCCTCCCTGATGCAGCCCCCCCCATCACAGAGTCCCCCCATCACAGAGCCCTCCATGATGCAGTCCTCCCATCACAGAGTCCCCCCATCATAGAGCCCTCCATGATGCCATCTCCCCATCACAGAGCCCTCCATGATGCAATCCCCCCATTACAGAGCCCTCCATGATGCTGTCCCCCCATCATAGATTCCACCAAGCACACAGCCCTTCATCGCAGAGTCCATTTTGATTCGTTATTGGACTAATTTCGTTTAGTTCGATTCATCAGATTCAATGAATTTGTTTTTGGAATTTGTTTCCTTTTGTTTATTTGAATTTGACTGAATTCAAAATTTTGAATGGAGGAAGAATCCTTCACCCCCCCCCCCCCCACACTGCCTCTTACCGGATGGTAATGACCCCCCATTAAGGATGGGTCAAAATGCGCTGTGTGATCCCCAGGGACAAGCCATAGACCTAGGCACTCATTAAATCCTGATCTTATCCCCATCAGAGTGCCCGCTTACATCAGGTGTCCCCATCAGAGTGCCCCTTAAATCAGGTATCCCCATCAGAGTGCCCCCTTACATTAGGTATCCCCATCAGAGTGCCCCTTAAATCAGGTATCCCCATCAGAGTGCCCCCTTACATTAGGTATCCCCATCAGAGTGCCCCCTTACATCAGGTGTCCCCATCAGAGTCCCCCTTACATCAGGTGTCCCCAACAAAGGGCCCCTTAAATCAGGAGGCCCCAGAGTGCCCCCTTACATCAGGTATCCCCAATACAGTGCCCCTTTACATCAGGTGTCCCCATCAAAGTGCCCCTTTACATCAGGTGTCCCCATCAGAGTGCCCCCTTACATCAGCTATCCCGTCAGATTGCCCTTTTACATCAGGTGTCCCCATCAAAGTGCCCCTTTACATCAGGTGTCCCCATCAGAGTGCCCCCTTACATCAGCTATCCTGTCAGAGTGCCCCTTTACATCAGGTGTCCCCATCAGAGTCCCCCTTACATCAGGTGTCCTCTTTAGAGTGCCCCCTTACATCAGGTGTCCCCAACAGAGTGCCCCCTTACATCAGGTGTCCCCATCAGAGTCCCCTTTACATCAGGTGTCCCCAACAGAGTGCCCCCTTATATCAGGTGTCCCCATCAGAGTCCCCTTTACATCAGGTGTCCCCAACAGAGTGCCCCCTTACATCAGATGTCCCCAACAAAGTGCCCCTTAAATCAGGTGGCCCCATCAGAGTGCCCCCTTACACCAGGTATCCCCACCAGAGTGCCCCCTTACATCAGGTATCCCCATCAAAATGCCCCCTTACATCACGTGTCCCTTTCAGAGTGCCCCTTTACATCAGGTGTCCCCATCAGAGTCCCCCTTACATCAGGTGTCCTCATCAGAGTGTCCCCTTACATCAGGTGTCCCCATCAGAGTGCCCCCTTACATCAGGTGTCCCCATCAGAGTCCCCCTTACATCAGCTGTCCCCATCAGAGTGCCCCTTACATCAGGTGTTCCCATCAGAGTGCCCCCTTACATCAGGTATTCCCATCAGAGTCCCCCTTACATCAGGTGTTCCCATCAGAGTGCCCCCTTACATCAGGTGTCCCCATCAGAGTGCCCCCTTACATCAGGTGTCCCCATCAGAGTGCCCCCTTACATCAGGTGTCCCCATCAGAGTGCCCCCTTACATCAGGTGTCCCCATCAGAGTGTCCCCTTACATCAGGTGTCCCCATCAGAGTGCCTCTTACATCAGATGTCCTTATCAGAGTGCCCCCTTACATCAGGTGTCCCCAGCAGAGTCCCCCTTACATCAGGTGTCCCCATCAGAGTGCCCCCTTAGGTCAGGTGTCCCCATCAGAGTGCCCCCTTACATCAGGTATCCCCATCAGAGTCCCCTTACATCAGATGTCCCCATGAAAGTGCCCCTTAAATCAGGAATCCCTATCAGTGTGCCCCTTACATTAGATGACCTCATCAGAGTGCCCCTTACATCAGGTGCCCCCATCAGAGTCCCCCTTACATCAGGTGTCCCTATAAGTGCAGACGGACTGGCTGGCTGGAGGTGCGGATAGAAGTTGGAGTTCGGTCTGTGATGCCCCCTATAGGTGTCTCTGAATATTGTAGATCGGGGTTGATGACTGTGGGAGGGAGAAGCTCCTGCGGTTCTGCGTAGTGGGCCCCCTACACTAAGATTATAGACTGGCCATACGGGGTGCCCATGCGTGGCAAGAATGGAAGGATGTCACATGACGTCTTTCCAGAACGAGATCGGTCCCACCCAGCTGTCACAGAACAACAGGTTGGGCAGGAAAAAAAAAATGTCTGTGACCCAAAGGGGAATTCAAGAATTCCGAAATCACCGGCATTGCATCCCCCTGGATTCTGGAGGCTTCCAGAACATAGCGGGTTACGGGCGTCAAATGGGAAGATCGAATATTTATCGCGCTTCACCCAGTCCCTGGGGAGGTGTGCCCAGTAGGTGGCTGGGAGAACATAAATAGTTCCCAGCTAGATATGTGCGGTTCGTTTTGTTCTGCATTGAAATTCGACCAAATTTTTCATTTAGAAATTTGGACGTATCCAAATTTCCGAATCGCAATAGTAACAAATCTGAAAAAACAAAATTAAATTTTGTTCGAAAATTCGGATTTGAAAAAAAAAATTGAATAATGCTGATTTCCTTCAAAGTGTATTAGTGTTAGAATATAGCCATCTTCCAAAATTCGAATATAAATTTTTTTTTTTAAAAATTAGGTATTTTCCTGGTATTGACCCCTTTGAAGCGCTGGAGAGGTGGTTCTTTCATACAAAATAATAGAATAGAATAAAACAGAATAGAATAGAACATAAAAGAATAGAATAGAATAAAATCAAAAGAATATAGCCGTCTTCCGAAATTCAAATGTTGAAAAGAATAGAATAGAATAAAACAGAATAGAATATAAAAGAATAGAATATAATCAAAAGAATATAGCTGTCATCTGAAATTCAAATTTTGAAAAGAATAGAATAAAACAGAATAGAATATAAAAGAATAGAATAAAACTGAAAAAATATAGCTGTCTTCCGAAATTCTAATTTTGAAAAGAATAGAATAAAACAGAACAAACTAGAATAGAATAGAAAAGAATAGAGTAAAACAGAACAGAATAAAAAATAAAAGAACAGAATAAAATAAAATAGAATAGAAAATAAAAGAAAAGAATAGAATAGAAAAGAATAGAACAACAAAACCAACAGAATAGAATAAAATAGAATAAAACCGTCTTCCGAAATTCTAATTTCAAATAGAATAAATTCAATTTTGAATATATTAGAATAGAATAGAAAGGAATAGAGTAGAAAATAAAAGAATAGTATAGATTAAAATAGAAAGAATATAGCCTGCTATCAAAATTTGAATTTTGAAAAGAATAGAATAGGATAAAAAAGAATAGAATAGAAAATAAAATAGAAAAAAATAGAATAAATTAGAATAGAAAATAATAGAATAGAATAACTAACATATAAAGCATATAACCATCTTCCAAAATTTGAATTTCAAATAGAATACATTTGAATAGAATAGATTAGAACAGAATAGAAAAAGGAAAAAAATAGAATAGAAATAAAATAAATGAACAGAATAGAAAAACAATAGAATATATTAGAATATATATATAACTATCTTCTGAAATTCCAATTTCGAATAAATACATTTGAATAGAAGAGAATAGAAAAAACAATAAAATAGAATAGCATAACATAATATAATCATCTTCCAAAATTCTAATTTTGAATAGAATAAATTAGAACTGGAATACTGCATCGAATTTTCCAAATGCTGTCGAACTGAATTAAATTCAACCGAATTCGAATAAACAAAACAAATTAAAAAAACGAGGAAGGAGTTTAACTACTGCACTGCGATGGGGACACCTGATGTATGGGGACACTGTGATGTATGGGGACTTGTGATGGGGACTTGTGATGTATGGGGACTTGTGATGTATGGGGACACTGTGATGTATGGGGACTTGTGATGGGGACTTGTGATGTATGGGGACTTGTGATGTATGGGGACACTGTGATAGGGACACCTGATGTATGGGGACTTGTGATGTATGGGGACACTGTGATGGGGGACACCTGATGTATGGGGACACTGTGATGGGGACACCTGATGTATGGGGACACTGCGATGTATGGGGACACTGCGATGTATGGGGACACCTGATGTATGGGGACACTGTGATGTATGGGGACACTGTGATGTATGGGGACACTGTGATGTATGGGGACTTGTGATGTATGGGGACTTGTGATGGGGACTTGTGATGTATGGGGACTTGTGATGGGGACTTGTGATGTATGGGGACTTGTGATGTATGGGGACACTGTGATAGGGACACCTGATGTATGGGGACTTGTGATGTATGGGGACACTGTGATGGGGGACACCTGATGTATGGGGACTTGTGATGTATGGGGACACTGTGATGGGGGACACCTGATGTATGGGGACACTGTGATGGGGACACCTGATGTATGGGGACACTGCGATGGGGACACCTGATGTATGGGGACACTTAGATGGGGACACTTGATGCATGGGGACACTGTGATGGGGACACTTGATGTATGGGGACACTGCGATGGGGACACTTGATGTATGGGGACACTGCGATGGGGACACTTGATGTATGGGGACACTGCGATGGGGACACTTGATGCATAGGGACACTGTGATGGGGACACCTGATGTATGGGGACACTGCGATGGGGACACCTGATGTATGGGGACACTGTGATGGGGACATCTGATGTATGATGGGGGGCACAGTCTGATGGGGGGCACAGTCTCTGATGGGGTGCTGCTTCAGATTGAGTGCGGCTTCGAACGAGTGCATAGAAGAAGCAGTTAAACGCAGCAATCTAATTATGCCTTCTCTACTTTCACAGGTAAATGCTCCTTTCTCCTACCTCCACTCTTAACTCCAAAACGCATTGACTCCTGCTGCCTTCCTCCTGGGTAAATGCTCCTTTCTCCTACCTCCACTCTTAACTCCAAAACGCATTGACTCCTGCTATATTCAGAACAAATGGTGTATTTATATTTTTGTATATGTTGACCAGTTCTCACCTTCAGTTGCACCCATTTTACGACTGGTGCCTGTTTCCTGAGAGAATCATCCCCCACTCCTCATGTGATCTTTATCAGCTTCTAATTGGGGTGGAGTTGAATGCTCATTTGAGCATCTCCCTATAAATTTAGATCAGCTCATGGGGGAGATCTCTGATGGGGGGCACAGTCTCTGATGGGGTGCTGCTTCAGATTGAGTGCATAGAAGAAGCAGTTAAACGCAGCAGTTGAACTCAAGCAGCAGGAAGACACAACAACAGCAAGAAGCTCTCCTGCACGCTGGAAGACTGCAAGCAAACACCCTGGGAAACCTCATACATGCCTGAGACCCACTCTGTGTGCCTTTATATAATACGCCCCTCTTCTCATCATATTACTACCCTCTGTTCCCAAATCTCATTTCCCTACCCCTCTGCTCCACCCCACAACCTGTACATCTCCCCCTCACTGCTATCATCTCCCTACTACTGCTCTCTTCACCTCCCCAAAATGTCTCTTCCACTCCTCCTTCTCATTTTCCTCTCCTCCGTTCCCAAAATCCATTCACTATATCCCTCTGCCCCTCCCAAACAATTGTATATTGTGTCCTCACTGCTTCCCTCGCCCCTCTATGGCACCCACCACCTTCTCCTATTACTCCGCTCTCCCACTGACCCCAACACCTCCACTAGTAGTTTCTCACGCTCCTGCACATCCTGCTCCCATGCCACCTTTCTCACCCTTCTCCTCCTCCTAGCCGCGGGGGACATCTCCCCGAATCCTGGCCCTCCACCTCCCTCACCCGCTCAACACCCTCCCACCTCCACGTCCTACTGCAACCCCCGCAACTTAGTATCTGTCCCCCTGCTCCCTAAAATCTCCCCCCCCGTTTTCATGTGCACTCCTGAACGCCCGTTCGGTGTGCAACAAGCTTACCGCCATCCACGACCTCTTTGTTTCCCGCTCCCTCAACCTCTTAGCGATTACGGAAACCTGGATCCAGCCCACTGACTCTACCTCCCCTGCTGCACTCTCCTACGGAGGTCTCACCTGGACCCACTCACCCAGGCCTAACGGTCGTAAAGGTGGTGGGGTTGGTCTGCTCCTGTCACCGCAGAGCACCTTCCGAGTCCTCCCAAACCCCACCTCCCTATCCTTCTCCTCCTTCGAGGCCCACTGCGTCCGACTATTCTCCCCAACCCCCCTGAAGATTGCTGTGATATACCGGCCTCCTGGATCCATACCCCGCTTCCTAGATGACTTCTCCTCCTGGCTACCCTTCTTCCTCTCCTCTGAGCTACCCACCATAATTCTTGGGGATTTCAACATCCCTGTCAACCTCGACAACCCGGACACAGCCCGTCTCCTCCACCTAACCTCCTCCTTTGCACTTGCACAGTGCATACAATCCACCACCCACTCCGACGGAAATATCCTTGATCTTGTCTTCTCCAACCGATGCGCTCCCCACAACCTCACTAACACCCCCTTCCCTCTCTCTGACCACAACCTGATCACCTTCTCTATCTCCTCGTCCTCCAACGCCTACCCCTCCAAATGTCACACTACTACCAGCCGTAACCTCCGCAACCTTAACCCTGCCCCCCTCCACTCTGCAGCTGATCAACTCCACGACCGCATCCTCCCCCTGTCCTGCCCCGACTTGGCTTTGACCGCCTACAACAACGCGCTCTCAACAGCCCTTGACTCACTAGCGCCTTTAACCACACGCAACATCAGACCCCGACCGCTCCAGCCCTGGCAGACTGATCACACCAAAACCCTCAAACGACAAAGTCGTGCCCTGGAGCGACTATGGCGCAAAACCAAATCCAAACAAGCCTTCACCCGCTACAAATCTGCCTTCCGCACCTACACCTCCTCCCTCCATGCTGCCAAACAGGCCTACTTCTTGACCCTCATCAAGGCCCTCTCCTCCAATCCTCGCCGACTCTTCTCTGCCTTCAACTCTCTACTCTCTCCACCCCCACCTCCACCCAGCACCTCACTCACTGCCCTTGAGATTGCCAATCACTTCAAAAACAAAATTGACACAATTCGCAAGGACATCGCCGCAACTCACACGCCCTCTCAACCCGTCCCCTCTCACACAGCTACCCCCTTATCCCCCCTCCCCCTCGACATAACCCGCAGGGACTTCGTCGCTGCTCAAACTCCCTCCAACCCCCTTCACCCTCACTCAGCTACCCCCTCATCACCCCTCTCCCACGGCCCCACCACTGCTCTGACCTCCTCTTCCACCCCACCCTACATTCCTCATACTGAAGCTCCCCCAACACTCCGCACCTTTGACCTTACTACCATCGAGGAAGTCTCCAAGATCCTCTCTGATGCCCGCCTCACCACCTGCCCCCTCGACCCTATCCCCTCACAACTCCTACGACCTTCCTCCTCCTCCATCCTACGCTCCCTCACCCACATCTTCAATCTCTCCCTCTCCTCAGGCACTTTCCCCTCCCCTCTGAAACATGCACACATCACCCCCATACTTAAAAAGCCCTCCCTGGACCCCAATGACCCGAACAACCTCAGACCCATCTCCCTGCTCCCATTTACATCTAAACTCCTCGAGCGCCTAGTCTACACCCGCCTATGCTCTCACCTCAACGACAACAACCTCCTCGATCCCCTACAGTCCGGCTTCCGTCCCCTACACTCCACCGAAACTGCCTTACTCAAACTCTCCAACGACCTGCTAACCGCCAAAGCTAATGGCCACTATTCAGTGCTCCTACTCCTTGACCTCTCTGCGGCCTTCGACACAGTCGACCACCCCCTCCTCCTCAAAAAACTACACTCCCTCGGCCTCAGAGATTCTGCTCTCTCCTGGCTCTCATCCTACCTGTCACAACGCTCCTTCAGCGTTACCTATAATGCTACCACCTCCCCCTCACTCCCCCTCTCTGTTGGGGTCCCTCAAGGCTCTGTCCTCGGGCCCCTTCTCTTCTCCATCTATACCTCCTCCCTTGGCCAACTCATACACTCTCACGGCTTCAACTACCACCTCTATGCCGACGACACACAAATCTATCTCTCAACCCCCCACCTCACCCCCTCGGTCTCAGCCCGAATCACACACCTACTGAGCGACATATCAGACTGGATGTCGCTCCACTTCCTTAAATTGAACCTCTCCAAAACCGAGTTTCTTGTCTTCCCCCCAGCCCGGACCCCACCCCCCATTGATTTCTCCATCACATCCAACAACGCTACCATCAAACCCGCCCCGCAGGCCAGAGTACTGGGTGTCATTCTGGACTCCAACCTATCCTTCCAGCCCCAAGTCCAATCTTTAACAAACTCGTGCAGACTCCACCTCCGCAACATCGCCAAAATCCGCACGTTCCTAACCCCAGAAACCACTAAACAGCTCATCCACTCCCTCATCATATCACGACTCGACTACTGCAACTCCCTCCTCACTGGCCTGCCTCGCCGCTGGCTATCCCCTCTTCAGTCCATCCTGAACACGGCTGCCAGACTCATTCACCTTTCCAACCGCTCTGTCTCCGCCACCCCCCTCTGCCAATCTCTCCACTGGCTTCCGATTGCCCAACGGATCAAATTCAAAATCCTAACGCTGACGTACAAAGCTGTCCACCATACTGCCCCGTACTACATCTCTGACCTAATATCCAAGTACCGCCCAACACGCACACTCCGCTCCTCACAAGACCTCCTTCTCTCTAGTTCCCTGGTCTCCTCCTCCCATGCCCGCCTCCAGGACTTCTCCAGGGTGTCACCCATCCTCTGGAACTCCCTGCCCCAACCCATCAGATTATCACCTACTCTCCTCTCCTTTAGGCGCACCCTGAAAACCCATCTCTTCAGGGAAGCCTACCCCACCCCCTGCTAACTTGCCGACCTCCTCCACTCTTCCTACCACTCCATCCCCCACAGCTATCTCCTCCTGTACCACCATCCCCTCCCTCCTAGATTGTAAGCTCGAAAGAGCAGGGCCCTCGATCCCCTCATGTTTTGCATTGTATTGGTATTGTTCTGTCACATGTTCTGTCCCCCTTTGTAATGTACAGCGCTGAGTGAACTATTGGCGCTTTATAAATACTGTATAATAATAATAATAATAATAATGTATGGGGACACTGTGATGGGGACACCTGATGTATGGGGACACTGCGATGGGGACACCTGATGTATGGGGACACTGCGATGGGGACACTTTATGTATGGAGACACTGTGATGGGGACACCTGATGTATGGGGACACTGCGATGGGGACACCTGATGTATGGGGACACCTGATGTATGGGGACACTGTGATGGGGACATCTAATGTATGAGGACACCTGATGCATGGGGACACTGATGGGGACATCTGATGTATGGGGACACTGTGATGGGGACAATTGATGTATGGGGACACCTGATGTATGGGGACACTGCGATGGGGACCCTTGATGTATGGGGACACTGTGATGGGGACACCTGATGTATAGGGACACTGTGATGGGGACTTGTGATGTATGGGGACTTGTGATGTATGGGGACTTGTGATGTATGGGGACACTGTGATGTATGGGAACATGTGATGTATGGGGACTTGTGATGTATGGGGACATTGCCTCCATCTGCTGTCCCGGGTTCATGCGTGGGGGACATGTGATGTATGGGGACATGTGATGTATGGGGACAATGCCTCCATCTGCTGGCTCGTGTTCATGCGTTGGGGACTTGTGATGTATGGGGACATTGCCTCCATCTGCTGGCCCGGGTTCATGCGTTGGGGACTTGTGATGTATGGGGACATTGCTTCCATCTGCTGGCCCGGGTTCATGCTTTGGGGACTTGTGATGTATGGGGACATTGCCTCCATCTGCTGTCCCGGGTTCATGCGTTGGGGACATGTGATGTATGGGGACATTGCCTCCATCTGCTGTCCCGGGTTCATGCGTTGGGGACTTGTGATGTCTGGGGACATTGCCTTCATCTGCTGTCCCGGGTTCATGCGTTGGGGACTTGTGATGTCTGGGGACATTGCCTTCATCTGCTGTCCCGGGTTCATGCGTTGGGGACTTGTGATGTATGGGGACAATGCCTCCATCTGCTGTCCCGGGTTCATGCGTTGGGGACTTGTGATGTCTGGGGACATTGCCTCCATCTGCTGTCCCGGGTTCATGCGTTGGGGACTTGTGATGTATGGGGACAATGCCTCCATCTGCTGGCCCGGGTTCATGCGTTGGGGACTTGTGATGTATGGGGCCATTGCCTCCATCTGCTGTCCCGGGTTCATGGTTGGGGACTTGTGATTTATGGGGACATTGCCTCAATCTGCTGTCCCGGGTTCATGCGTTGCGGACTTGTGATGTATGGGGCCATTGCCTCCATCTGCTGGCCCGGGTTCATGCGTTGGGGACTTGTGATGTATGGGGCCATTGCCTCCATCTGCTGGCCCGGGTTCATGCGTTGGGGACTTGTGATGTATGGGGACATTGCCTCCATCTGCTGGCCCGGGTTCATGCGTTGGGGACTTGTGATGTATGGGGACATTGCCTCCATGTGCTGTCCCGGGTTCATGTGTTGGGGACTTGTGATGTATGGGGACATTGCCTCCATCTGCTGGCCCGGGTTCATGCGTTGGGGACATGTGATGTATGGGGACATGTGATGTATGGGGACATGTGATGTACGGGGACATTGCCTCCATCTGCTGTCCCGGGTTCATGCGTTGGGGACATGTGATGTATGGGGACATTGCCTCCATCTGCTGGCCCGGGTTCATGCGTTGGGGACATGTGATGTATGGGGACATGTGATGTATGGGGACATTGCCTCCATCTGCTGGCCCGGGTTCATGCGTTGGGGACATGTGATGTATGGGGACATGTGATGTACGGGGACATTGCCTCCATCTGCTGTCCCGGGTTCATGCGTTGGGGACTTGTGATGTCTGGGGACATTGCCTCCATCTGCTGTCCCGGGTTCATGCGTTGGGGACTTGTGATGTATGGGGACATTGCCTCCATCTGCTGGCCCGGGTTCATGCGTTGGGGACATGTGATGTATGGGGACATTGCCTCCATCTGCTGGCCCGGGTTCATGCGTTGGGGACTTGTGATGTATGGGGACATTGCCTCCATCTGCTGGCCCGGGTTCATGCGTTGGGGACATGTGATGTCTGGGGACATTGCCTCCATCTGCTGGCCCGGGTTCATGCGTTGGGGACTTGTGATGTATGGGGACATTGCCTCCATCTGCTGGCCCGGGTTCATGCGTTGGAGACATGTGATGTATGGGGACATTGCCTCCATCTGCTGGCCCGGGTTCATGCGTTGGGGACATGTGATGTATGGGGACATGTGATGTATGGGGACATGTGATGTATGGGGACATTGCCTCCATCTGCTGGCCCGGGTTCATGCGTTGGGGACATGTGATGTATGGGGACATGTGATGTACGGGGACATTGCCTCCATCTGCTGTCCCGGGTTCATGCGTTGGGGACATGTGATGTATGGGGACATGTGATGTTCGGGGACATTGCCTCCATCTGCTGTCCCGGGTTCATGCGTTGTTCTCACGCTGAGCCTTTCACATAGTAGACAATATTGTATTCAGCTTGTTAATCCGAAGCCCGATTCATGGACGGGATCAGAGCCGGTTCTGCAGCCGGCGAGAAGATCCGCTAATAGATTTGTTAGTGTGACGCGGCGGAGATTAATGTCGCCGTGAGGAAATTACCCGTGACCTTTTAAACAGCCTCTCGGCAAATGTATTTGGGATTCGCATTGAGATAAATTATTTTTGCAGCTAATGTTTATAAATGACTGGCGAAGGTTTAATTTGTAATCGGGGAAAAGGTCGGATGCATTCGGCACAACAAGGAGAGCAAAGCCAAACCATCTATTATACTACCCCAGAGACGTCCCGGAACGTCGGGGGGAGGAAAGTCGTCCAGGAAAATGACGTTCTTTTGACCTTCTCTAACAGGATCGGTAATCGGCCAACTGATCAGACCAAGAGGAGGGTGAAGTTCACATGGAGTCTTTAAATCGCTGTTCAGAGGGTGGTAGAGCAGCAGCTCCCAGGAGATAATACTTCCAATTTCCGAATGCCTTTTTTTTTCTTTTTCTTTTTTTTTGGTGTAGGGCAGTTTTGCGTGGAACTCATATACAGCAACCGCAAGCCAAGCACACGACTCAAGGCTGCAGTGCGGTCCAGCGGCCTTCAGTGGGAGAGGCTGACAGGTAGTGCTGGCTCTCAGGTTTGACAAGCCAAGGTGTGTGTATCATCCACTCCGGATGCCTTGTTAGGCCTCTTTTCCTCGGGCGTTTCGTGTGTCCGTTTTTCATCTGTCCGTTTACGGATGAAAAACGGATCCCCGTGTATGGACTAGCGGGTATAAGCGGATGATCATCTGTTTACATCCGTTTTTGATCCGTTTACATTCGTTAATATACGTTTTTTTGAACGGAAGCAAACCCTATATTTCTTCTGCAAAAAAAAAAACTGGAATGGATGAAAAAGGACCCCCGTGTATGGATTAGCGGATGTAAGTGGATGACCATCTGTTTATATCCGTTTTTGGTCCGTTTACATCCGTTAACATACTTTTTTTGAACAGAAAAAAACTCTATTTTTCTTCCACAAAAAAAAACAGAACGGATGTAAATGGATGACAAATGGACGTAAACAGATCTAAACAGATGTAAATGGATGTACACCGATGTAAACGGATGTAAAATAGATGTAAACTAATTAAAAACGCATGAAAAAACGGATGTGAACTCTCGATATGTTCTGCCTCCCGCCCCCGCCCTCTGTGCAGTGTTACCGTGCCTCCCGCTCTCTGTGCAGTGTTACCGTGCCTCCCGCTCTCGATATGTCCTGCCTCCCACCCTCTGTGCCGTGTTACCGTGCCTCTCGCTCTTGATATGGCCTGTCTCCCGCTCCCGCTCTCTGTGCAGTGTTACCGTGCCTCCCGCTCTCGATATGTCCTGCCTCCCACCCTCTGTGCCGTGTTACCGTGCCTCTCACTCTCGATATGTTCTGCCTCCCACCCTCTGTGCGGTGTTACCGTGCCTCTCGCTCTTGATATGGCCTGTCTCCCGCTCCCACCCTCTGTGCGGTGTTACCGTGCCTCTCGCTCTCGATATGTTCTGCTTCCCACCCCCACCCTCTGTGCGGTGTTACCGTGCCTCTCGCTCTTGATATGGCCTGTCTCCCGCTCCCGCTCTCTGTGCAGTGTTACCGTGCCTCCCGCTCTCGATATGTTCTGCCTCCCGCCCCCGCCCTCTGTGCGGTGTTGCCGTGCCTCTCGCTCTCGATATGTCCTGCCTCCCGTAAAGGAAGCTGACAATCCCCGCAGGATGGATCGGACCTGCGGATTGAGCATGATGGAACAGACTCCGATCCATTATGCTCCCCAATCCGCAGATCCGAACCATCCTGCGGGGATCATCGGCATGCAACCTATACGGGGTGACACCGGAGCCGCTCCACAAAAAGGTAAGTTGTAAAGAAAGCCGACGATCCCCGCAGGATGGATCAGATCTGCAGATTGGGAGCATAATGGATCAGAGTCCATTCCATTATGCTCAATCCGCAGATCCGATCCATTCTGTGGGGATTGTCGGAGGGGGTGTCACAAAGTGTTACCGCACCGGGTGACACCAACCCTAGGGACGCCCCTGCCCGAGTACATTAAAAAATGTCCCTTATTGTCAGAAAAGACCTGCCCATAGTGCAGGCGAAGATCCGCGACGCACAGATATGCGCAGAATTACAGCGAAGCGGGCAGATGTACGGGTACTTAGGCATACTTGCGCACACCTGTCACTAATGCTGGCGCCAATGGGGCTATTTAAACTGGCTGCAGTAAATGTGTCATTGCCTTTTGGTCTTATCCCTGCTCGTGTTCCCTGATTCCTGTGATTGTCTCCTGATACCGAACCAGCTTGTTCCTGACCTCCGCTTGACCGCTACCTGCCCTGACCTCTGGCTTTTCTTGGATTACCCTTCTGTCTCCCGCTCCTGTCTGATTGATCTTCTGCTGCTGACCTGGCTTGTGACCCGACTACTCTTCCTCCTGCCGTCCATGCCTGATCTGCCCCACCGATACCGAACCCGACTGGTCTGACCCTGCATCCTCAAAACGCACTCCTCAGTGGTCCATCCATCCGGCACGGCTGCATCTGGATCCTGCTCCCTGCCTTCAGCCTGCCTGCAGCTCACCTGCCTACCAGCTGCTACCGGACTGATCACAGGCACCCATACCCCACCGTGCCCCTGCAGCCGCTCTCCCACTATCAGCGGTCCTTGAGCCGGAGTTGTACGGGAGGCCTGCCTCTTCACATCGGGCTCACTATCCAGGTACATGACAGTACCAAACGGCCGTGTCTGAGCCTGCAAGAGGACTTTCGCCCCTGGATGAAATCTGCCAACACCTGGCGGCACTGACCCAAGCAGTCAAGACTCTGCAAGAAGGATATGTGCACCTGGAGGAACGTACGCAGTCCCTGGCCACACCTGCTCCGGAGCCTGGAACTCCTTCCGCAGAGACTCTTGCTAATGCTGCTGGCATGATGCCACCTCGTGAACCTCGTGTACCCACTCCTGAGCGGTCCACTGGAGACCGAACCAAGTTTAGAGCCTTCTGTAACGCATGCCAGCTCTACTTCAACCTCCAGCCACGAACCTTCTCCACAGAGACTGTTAAAGTGGGATTCATTATTTCTCTGCTCGTGGGGGAACCACAAGCTTGGGCTCCTCGCCTACTAGAAAATAATCACGCACACCTGAATACCATGTCCACTTTCTTTTGATGTGATGGCCCAGCTGTATGATGATCCGCAACGGACCGCCGCAGCAGAAGCAGCCAACAGGGTCGCCGAGCGGCCAAGGACTCTGCCACGGACTTTAGACGTTGGAGTGCAGACACTAATTGGAACGATGCTGCCCTGCATCACCAGTTCCGCTTGGGTCTCTCTGAGGGCTTCACAGATGAACTTGCCCGAGTTGGCATACCACAGTCTCTGGAGGATCTTATCACGCTGTCCATTCAGATTGACCGTCGCCTGCATGAACGCAGGTTAGAGAGATCCACCCAATTACCAAGGCCTACATGGATGCTACCCAAGTCCACCACCTAGGAATCCCGATCCAGAGACATCAGATGCAACTGAACCCATGCAGCTCAGTCTGATTCGCCCATCATTGATTCCTGAGGAACGTCAACACCGCCGTATAAACAACCTCTGTCTGTACTGTGGAGAAACTGGCCATTTTGTGCATTCCTGTCCAGCCAAGTTGCGTAAGTGCTTCTCCCTCTCTTCAGCTAATCATTCACCATTACCCACCATCTCAACTCACATGGCTGTTCCTATCTCCTTCCAGCTTCTCGGAGGAGACGTGTCGGTGACCGCAATTATTGATTCTGAGGCTTGTAGCCGCTTCATCGACCTGTCCTTTGCAGACCAGCAACACATTCCTCTACAACTGAAAGAACAAGGACTTAACGTATTTCTAGCTGATGGGTCTTGTATCAAATCCGGACTTGTAAATAATGAGACCCCGCCACTCCTGACTACTATAGCTATCCATCATCAGGAACTATTGCGCCTAGACGCAATTGCCTCACCTTTGTTCCCTGTCAACTTGGGCCTACCATGGCTACAGGCTCATAACCCACAGTTCGATTGGAAGCAGGGGCGGACTGACCATTTGGAAACTCGGGCACTGCCCGAGGGCCCGGGGTCAGTAGGGGGCCCCATGAGATGCCCCTGGTACCTTTTTCATAGGCTTTTTTGAGTTTGATTAAGGACACAGGGGCCCCATGATCCCCTATTGCCCGGGGGCCCCATGAGTTGTCAGTCCGCCCCTGATTGGAAGTCCGAAAAAATTCAGTTCCTATCGCCATACTGTAAAAAAACATTGTCTACCCATAGCACCCTCATCCACCACCACACTACTATGCGTGGACTCAGATACTGAACTTGTTCAAGTAGTCCCACAAGCCTAGCATGAATACTTGAATGTCTTCAGTAAACGAGGGGCAGATACCCTTCCTCCTCACAGATCTTACGATTGCCCCATCGATCTACTTCCAGGATCCGAAATCCCCTTCGGGAGAGCATCTTTCCCCTATCTGAACGAGAGTTAGGGGTATTAAAAGAATATATCAAGGAGAATCTCCAAAAAGGATTCATTAGTGCCTCTACATCCCCCGCAGGGGCAGGAATAGGGGTGGACTGACAACTCATGTGGCCCCCGGGCAATAGGGGATCACGGGGCCCCTGTGTCCTTGCCTACATTCAAAGCACACCCAAAAAAGCCTATAAAAGGTACCAGGGGCATCTCATGGGGCCCGCTACTGACCCCGGGCCCTCGGGCAGTGCTTGAGTGCTCTAATGGTCAGTTCACCTCTGGGCAGGAATATTCTTCGTGGAAAAGAGGGATCAGTCCCTGTGGCCTTGTGTGGATTATCGTGAACTAAATCAGATTACTGTAAGAAATCGTTACCCCCTTCCCTTGTTTCCCGAACTTTTCCAAAGACTTAAATCTGCAGCCATCGTCACAAAATTGGACTTAAGGGGAGCCTATGACTTAGTTCATATCTGGGAGGGGGATGAATGGAAGACTGCTTTTCGTTCCCGATTTGGCCACTTCGAGTATTTGGTCATGCTTTTCGGATTGTGCACCAGCTACCTTCCAACACTGTCATCAATTATATATTCAGAGACTATCTAGATGACATCTTGATATTTTCCACATCGTAGGAGACTCATCGTGGACATGTTAAAGATGTCCTGGGAAGACTTCGTCAGCACGGACTGTATGCCAAGGCTGAAAAGTGCAATTTTGAGCAACAAAGCTTTCCATTTCTCGGTCTAATCATTTCCACAGCTGGAATTAAGATGTATACGCAGAAAGTCTCAGCACTCCTGGACTGGCCAGTCCCCTCAGATAAAAAGGGTATCCAGTGGTGGTTTGTAGGTTTTGCCAACTTCCCACTATCAGCGGTCCTTGAGTCGGAGTTGTACGGGAGGCCTGCCTCTTCACGTCAGGCTCACTATCCAGGTACATGACCCTTATTGTCCCCCTTACAGGGATCACAACCCAATTTTCACTACAGAATTATTTTTTTCTTTTACATGTAGCATGCTTTACATACAGCAGCAGCTTCCCAAATTCATTCATTATTATTTATTTCAGGTACTTATATAGCGCCGTCAATTTACGCAGCACTTTACATATATATATTGTACATTCACATCAGTCCCCGCCCCCGAGGAGCGTACAATCTAAGGGCCCTAACTCACATTCATACATACAGTGCCTTGAAAAAGTCTTCCTCCCCCTGAAATGTCCCCCATGTTGTCATGTTACAATGTATCCCCCTCTCCCCTGAAATGTCCCCTATGTTGTCATGTTACAATGTATTCCCCCCCCATGTTGTCATGTTACAATGTATTCCCCCCCATGTTGTCATGTTACAATGTATTCCCCCCCATGTTGTCATGTTACAATGTATTCCCCCCTCCCCTGAAATGTCCCCCATGTTGTCATGTTACAATGTATTCCCCTCCCCCCTGAAATGTCCCCCATGTTGTCATGTTACAATGTATCCCCCTCTCCCCTGAAATGCCCCCATGTTGTCATGTTACAATGTATTCCCCTCCTCCCTGAAATGCCCCCATGTTGTCATGTTACAATGTATCCCCCCTCCCCCCTGAAATGTCCCTCATGTTGTCATGTTACAATGTATTCCCCTCCCCCCCCCGAAATGTCCCCCATGTTTTCATGTTACAATGTATTCCCCTCCCCCTGAAATGTCCCCCATGTTGTCATGTTACAATGTATTCCCCTCTCCCCTGAAATGCCTCCCATGTTGTCATGTTACAATGTATCCCCCCTCCCCCCTGAAATGTCCCTCATGTTGTCATGTTACAATGTATTCCCCTCCCCCCCAAAATGTCCCCCATGTTTTCATGTTACAATGTATTCCCCTCCCCCTGAAATGTCCCCCATGTTGTCATGTTACAATGTATTCCCCTCCCCCCTGAAATGTCCCCCATGTTGTCATGTTACAATGTATTCCCCCTCCCCCCTGAAATGTCCCCCATGTTGTCATGTTACAATGTATTCCCCCCCCCCTGAAATGTCCCCCATGTTGTCATGTTACAATATATTCCCCCTCCCCCCTGAAATGTCCTTCATGTTGTCATGTTACAATTTATCCCCCTCCCCCTTGAAATGTCCCCCATGTTGTCATGTTACATGTATTCCCCCTCCCCCCTGAAATGTCCCCCATGTTGTCATGTTACAATGTATCCCCTCCCCGTGAAATGTCCCCCATGTTGTCATGTTACAATGTATTCCCCCTTCCCCCGAAATGTCCCCCATGTTGTCATGTTACAATGTATCCCCCTCCCCCCTGAAATGTCCCCCATGTTGTCATGTTACAATGTACCCCCCCCATGTTGTCATGTTACAATGTATTCCCCCTCCCCCCTGAAATGCCCCCCATGTTGTCATGTTACAATGTATCTATAGGGATTGGATGTGATGGACCGACACAAAGTGGCACATAATTGTGAAGTGGAAGGAAAATGAGAAATGGTTTCCAACATTTGTGACAATAAATCTGTGAAAAGTGTGGCGGCATTTGTATTCGGCCCCCCGGAGTCAATACTTTGTAGGACCCCCTTTGGCTGCAATTTCAGCTGTAAGTCTTTTTGGGGATGTCTCTTTGCACATCTAGAGAGGGACATTTCTGCCCGTTCTTCTTTGCAGAATCCCTCAAGCTCTTTCAGATTGGATGGAGAGCGTCTGGGAACAGCAATTTTCAGGTCTGGCCACAGATTCTCCATTGGATTTGGGTCTGGACTGTGACTGGGCCATTCTAACACATGAAGATGCTTTGATCTGAACCATTCCATTGTAGGTCTGGCTGGATGTTTCGGGTCGTTGTCCTGCTGGAAGGGGAACCTCCGCCCCGGTCTCAAGTCTTCTGCAGACTCAAACAGGTTTTCTTCTAAGATTGCCCTGTATTTGGCTCCATCCATCTTCCCATCAAGTCTGACCAGCTTCCCTGTCCCTGCTGAAGAAAAGCATCCCCACCACATGATGCTGCCACCACTATGTTTCACAGTGGGGATGGTGAGTTCAGGGTGATGTGCAGTCTTAGTTTTCCCCCCCACATAGCGTTTTGCTTTTAGGCCAAAAAGTTTCAATTTGGTCTCCTCTGACCAGAGCCCCTTCTTCCACATGTTTGCTGTGTCCCCCACATGGCTTCTCACAAACTGCAAAGGGGACTTCTTATGGCTTTCTTCCAACAATTTAATCTCCAAACATGGAAAGGTTTCTTCACAGCAAGAGCTGTGAGAATGTGGAATAGACTCCCTCCAGAGTTGGGTGTGGCCAGCTCAGTGGATTGCTGTAGGAAAGTCCTGGATTCTTTCTTGGATACACAGAATATAACTGGATATAACATTTATAGGGAAAGTTGATCCCGGGAATATCCGATTGCCTCTCGGGGGATCAGGAAGGATTTAATTCCCCTGCAGGAGCAGATTGGATTGTGCTTTGCTGGGTTTTTTGCCTTCCTCTGGATCAACTGTGGGTGTAGGATTATAACTTTTTTTTTTCTTAATGGTTGAACTGGATGGACTTTTGTCTTTTTTCAGCCAGACTAACTATGGAAGAAAAAGAATACAAGCATTTACAACCACTTTAAAGCATCTCCAGGATGCCACAGGAACCCCAAATCCTGGGGGTGCTCTAATATTCAAACGTTGGTCCAGAGGTGGACCAACCCCATCCTGCCTACCACACCTTGATAGTATTGCTCCAATAGGAAGGTTTGTGAAGTTGAAGCCACAGGGATAGGACTTCATTGTCCATTGGCTGCCCGTGGTGTGAACATGGGTGGGAATAATCGTCCATCACATCCAGCCCGTTCCTTTACATTCAGTCCTCATTTTATTACAGTGGAGGGTCTGCCTCTCGTCTTTCCATATCACCTGATATTGCCAAGAGGACCTTTCTGCTGCATTATTCACTTTTAGAAAAGCTTTGATAAAAGTTGAAGTAATAGTTGTCATAGCAATCCGCTACTGAACTAAACCCTCTGTGGTACTTGACCTGAATTCATTCTGGGATGGAATAGCGCAGCTTCCTTTCACGTTCTATTTTACCATCATTCTAGGTCTTTACATGTCGCTGTTGAAGGTGTTCACTTCATCCAATGGAGATCATCCAATCTGTGCTGCCATTGACACTCACATCCAGATATATTATATATACAGTAACTCTCCAAAAGTAGATAGGATTTGGCCATTTTACCAGTTATAGGGGTCAGAGGTGGATATCGCTGCAGGTTTCCTCCATTTTTTGGGCAGGGCCATCTTAGTAGCATCCCAGGTCCCTGGGCAAAGTAATGCACTGGGGCCCCTACCAGCCTTCCCCAATTTACGCACCTACTCTCAAGAATTATGGTATAAACAGTCGATAGAATGAAACCTATAGCTGGTAAGCGTGTACTTCCCCCCCCCCCCCCCCCCCCCCGCACATGGAAGAAAAATATATTTGAACTATATCTTAACAATATTCTTCCCAAATACATTGACATATATTTGAAATGCTACAATTTTGGCCGTATTCAATATATTTCAAAATATATTTATATCCGATTTCTTCTCGGGGGATCAGGAAGGAATGTTTTCCCCTGCAGGAGCAGATTGGATCGTGCTTTGCTGGGGTTTTTTTTGCCTTCCTCTGGATCAATTGTGGGTGAAGGATTATGGTTTTTTTTTTATTTTTTGGGTTGAACTGGATGGACTTTTGTCTTTTTTCAACCAGACTATGTTACTATACATAAAAAATGCAAAATTCCGTTAACCGCATCCCGGCTGCCCTATAAGCTGAACTACTGCTACAGGACGGCATGGCTGCACAAAGAAAAGGGGAGTGAGCAACTGTCCTCCCCCCTCCTGAACTATACCAAGCTACATGCCATCAACATGGGGGGGGGGTTCCTTGCAGAGAAACTTGTACCCATGAGGACCTCTTCCCCACAACCCTGGCTCAGTGGTTGTGGGGGTCTGCAGGTGGTGGGCTTATTGGAATATGGACGCCCCCTTTAACAATAAGGGGCCCCCCAGATTCTGCCTCCCCCATGTAAATGGTTAAGGGGTCAGTAGTACCCCCACTCATTCACAAAAAAAGTAAACAGTAAATAAAGACACCACAGTTTTTGACAACTCCTTTATAGAAAAGAATAAAAAAGTCCTACAATGTGCAGCCACCATCAGCCACCATCAGTCACCATCAGCCATCATCATCCACCATCAGTCACCATTAGTCACCATCAGTCACCATCATCCACCATCATCCACCATCAGCCTCCATCAGTCACCATCAGTCACCATCAGCCACCATCAGTCACCAACAGCCTCCATCAGTCACCATCAGTCACCATCATCCACCATCAGTCACCATCAGCCTCCATCAGTCACCATCAGCTACCATCAGCCTCCATCAGTCACCATCAGTCACCACCAGCCTCCATCAGTCACCATCAGCCATAATCAGCCACCATCAGTCACCTTCAGCCACCATCAGTCACCATCATCCACCATCAGTCACCATCAGTCACCATCAGCCTCCATCAGTCACCATCATCCACCATCAGCCACAATCAGCCACTATCAGTCACGTTGTCCAGCGATGCAAATCCATGTCAGTCATAATAAATGCTGTCTACCATAAGGAACAAAAATCCCACCAACCGTCAGATACGACCCTGACTCATATCTGGGGACCTCCACCCTACTGGAGGATACCTCACCTTACCCAGATACTTACCCAGATATGTACCTCACCTTACCCAGAGGCAGCCCAATAAGTACCTCCACACTACTGGAGGATACCTCACCTTACCCAGATACCACTCCTCGACTGGTTGCCCCGTGTCTTCCGAAGTCTACTTGGTTACCCATAGTAACGACCTTGTTCTTCCTTAATAAACTTGTTTGACACTGTAGTGTGATGTACTTGTGAAACTACCCCCTGAAGATTTGGGTCCCCCTATAGTCCGGCACAGCCAGGCAACACGCAATTCCTTCCAGACTTGCACTCCAGAGACAGCAAACAGCCCTTGAACTTGTTTTTTTTTGTATTTTATTAGGGGTATTGAACTTGGATGGGGATGAGGGATACATGGGATGCCCAAGGAACTGTTTAACTGAGGACAACTTCCTGAAGCTATTCCTGAAGTGCTTAGAAGGGTTTTCTCTTCTTGGAGAGATATCCAGCCTCTCCTGGAGTAGAAATCTCTGAACAAGGGGATCAAGAATCTGACTATTACAAAGTACAGTCCAGCTGGGGCTAGTCAGGTTTCCCACCCAAAGCCCTCTCCTCTATTCCTGTCTGGGGGGTGTAGAAGTACTCACTGTCCCTCCTCTGTAAGCTGCAGGTCGGTAGCTGCTTTCAGGCCTTCTCCTGGGCTGGCTTCTTCCTCAGCTCCACAGATGGTCCTCTCTTAGGGGGCCGGCAAGGTTTAGCTTTCCTCCTTTCAGCAACTCTCCTTCCATGAGCCTCCTCCCAGGCTCCACTCTCCAGTTCCTGCTCTCACATCTTCTAGCTGAACTCTCCTGAAGGTAGGCCCCTTCCATGAGCCTCCTCCCAGGCTACACTCTCCAGTTCCTGCTCTCACATCTTCTAGCTGAACTCTCCTGGAGGTAGGCCTCTTCCCTGAGCCTCCTCCAGGCTCCACTCTCCAGCTCCTGCTCTCAAATCTTCTAACTGAACTCTCCTGCAGGCAGGCCCCTTCACTGAGCCTCCTCCCAGGCTCCACTCTCAAGCTCCTGCTATCACATCTTCTAGCTGAACTCTCCTGGAGGTAGGCCTCTTCCCTGAGCCTCCTCCAGGCTCCACTCTCCAGCTCCTGCTCTCAAATCTTCTAACTGAACTCTCCTGCAGGCAGGCCCCTTCCCTGAGCCTCCTCCCAGGCTCCACTCTCCAGCTCCTGCTATCACATATTCTATCTGAACTCTCCTGGAGGTAAGCCCCTTCCCTAAGCCTACTCCCAGGCTCCACTCTCCAGCTCCTGCTATCACATCTTCTACCTGAACTCTCCTGGAGGTATGCCTCTTCCCTGAGCCTACTCCCAGGCTCGACTCTCCAGTTCCTGCTCTTATATCTTCTAGCTGAACTCTCCTGGAGGTATGCCCCTTCCCTGAACCTCCTCCCAGGCTCCACTCTCCAGCTCCTGCTCTCACATCTTCTAGCTGAACTCTCCTGGAGGTATGCTCCTTCCCTGAGCCTACTCCCAGGCTCTATTCTCCAGCTCCTGCTCTCAAATCTTCTACCTGAACTCTCTTGCCTCTGAGCAGGCTCAGCTATGCTTAAAGACTGGCCCAACCCCTTGCCAAGCCTCCAGCTTGGGGATTGGTCAAGGTCCCCTAAGCATACAGATCAGCCACTCCTCACCCCACCCACTGAGTTCTAGAGACTTCTCCAAGTCTCTAGATCAGGGGGAGGTTTCAGAGAGGTGACCTGCAGAGTCTCTCAGCCTTGGCCAAAATTCGACTAGCTCCCCCTAGCTTTCTTAGAAGGGTGCTACATACTTCACGCCCCTTTAGTGCTTTACAGGCCCAGGTTCTTTTGGATACACCAGCCCCAGAATGCACCCCTTTGAATAACTTCAGACCAGACTCGCAAGTGTGACAATCTTTACTGACCATCTTCAGTGCAACATAATACAACAGTTCTAGGGTTGCACCGATGCCGGTATAGGTGCCGATACGAAGTACAAGTACTCGTGCAAATGCTGATACCTAAACAGATACCTTGAGCCCAAAACAAATGGGCTGATATTGCACTGCAAAGAATTGCATTCGATTTGAACAGTAATGCGGTGCGATTCCTGTCCAAATCACATGCGATTTCCCGCACCACTCTTGTGTCAACCAGGGGCGGACTGACCATTTGGAAACTCGGGCACTGCCCGAGGGCCCGGGGTCAGTAGGGGGCCCCATGAGATGCCCCTGGTACCTTTTTCATAGGCTTTTTTGAGTTTGGGTAAGGACACAGGGGCCCCATGATCCCTATTGCCCGGGGGCCATATAAGTTGTCAGTCCGCCCCTGGTGTCAACCCAGGCTTGTCATAGTGACTGCAGGTTGGGTTCACATGAGAGTGGAGAGGGAAACAGCATGCAATTCAGACAGGAATCAATTCGCATGCGATTCTTTGCAGTGCAATTCAAACCCATTCATTTTGTATAGGCTCAAATCGCACCACAAAGGAATCCATAATTGGTATCGGTGAGCACTTTTTTGCAAGTATCAGTACTCGCCCACATTTATATATATATACACACACACATATACGGTATGTTGAAATGCGTTTTTATTACAAAATATATGAAAAAAAATTTAAAAAAACATTTCAAATAAACTGTATGTCTTTAAAAATACATTTACTCTACATTTTTTTAATGCATTTACAAATATATGTAAAAATATAGGTAAAAATGACTTTTTTTATATGTTAAAAAAAATCTGAAGAATATATTTTAAAAAATATATATTTTTAAAAATATATTTTTTAAAAATATATTCTTCAGATTTTTTTTTTTTTTAATGCGTTTTTTTTATATATATTACAAAATATATGAAAATTATTTTTAAAAATATATTCTTCAGATTTTTTTTAACATAAAAAAAGTCATATATTTTTACATATATTGGTAAATGCATTCCAAAAATGTAAATTAAATGTATATTTGAAGACATACAGTATATTTGAAAATGTATTTTTAAAAATATTTTTGTATATTTTTGTAATATATAAAAAACGCATTTCAGCATAATAAAAAAAAAATAATATATATATATATATATATATATATATATATATATATAGTATACAGGTATATAATTTTTTTAAATATATTTTGAAATATATTGAATACAGCCAAAATTGTAGTATTTCATATATTTGTCAATATATTTGGAAAGGATATATTTAAAATATATCTTTCTTCCATGTGGGCATACTCGTACTAAACAGTGCAATGCAGAACACACCCTAACCTATCTAACTGCTTGGCTGCCCAGGCATACCTTTACAAGTCCATTCCCGGGGGGCTCCCCAGTATACTTGATGGCAGAGATGACACACAACGGTCCTTTCTTAGCTTTCTGGGTTACACCAGACCTCAGCCTACCCCTTATTTATATCACAGGTGGGCCGGCTGAAGCCCCAAAAAGCCTGCGCAGCCGAATAGATAATTTAACCCTTTCCAACCCCGCCTGGGCCGATCTCTAACTTCTTAAGCAGTTCTAACCTCCCTGCACGCTGGTTAGGGACAAGATAGAGACATTGTCTGATCCTGAAGAACCCCTCTAGGACTTCCTTCTGTGGGTTAGTGCTACTCATTTGTGCAGCATCCCCCCCCCCCCCGGTCCCCAGCAGATCCGTCCTCCAGTAACATTACAGTGAAATATAATATTGAAGGCTGTTCTAAAGGCCAGCAGGGGGAGTTGGATGTGGGCAGGGAGGGTAATCGGCACGGCGGGGGCAACTACTGGAACCAATCTCCTGTATGGCTCTCTCTGCAGCAGCCGAAAGTCAACTTCTTCTCCTGTCCCTCCCGCTGGCTTTCAGCTGCTGCAGGGAGAGCCATACAGGGGATTGGTTCCAGTAATGCCCCCCCAACACCCATCACCCTCCCTGTGCATCATACTGTATGTTTCTCCCTGTTGCCCAGGCCCCCCTGTGTGCCCCACCCCCACAGTTCTGCCAGCTTCCCTCCACTCCTTCCCACCGGCAGCTGCAAGCACCTAATAGGATCCTTAAGGATGGAGAGTGGGGCAAGGGTCCAGTAAATATGTCACATTTACCAGCTCCTTCCCTCCCTGAATGAACACAATGAATGATCAGTACTTATCACTCACTGTGTTCATTCATAACGGAAGCATAGTAAACTGTTTTTTTTAGGGGGGTAGTTAGATGGATAGGGCCTCGTGGCTTCTAACAGTAGCCCTGGTGAGATGAATAAAATCCAATTTACCAGCCCCTTCCTTCCCTAAATGAACACAATGAGTGATCAGTACTGATCACTCACTGTGTTTATTCATAACTGAAACATAGTAAACAGTTTTTCTTTTTTTTGGGGGGGGGGGGGCAGTTAGATGGATAGGGCCCCGTGGCTTTTAACAGTAACCCTGGTGAGACGAGTAAAATCCAATTTACCAGCCCCTTTTTTTTGGGGGGGGGGGGCTGTCAGATGGATGAGGCCCCATGGTTTCTAACAGCAGGCCTTGCGAAATAAATTAAATCCAATTTACCAGCCCCTTCCCTCCCTGAATGAACACAATGAGTGATCAGTATTGATCACTCACTGTATTCATTCATAACTGAAGCATAGTAAACTGTTTTTATGGGGGAATGGCTGTCAGATGATTGGGGCCCCGTGGTTTCTAACAGCAGCCTTGGTGAGACGAATAAAATCGAATCCATGGAAAGAATGATCTGTGCCAAGGATAAACCTTTGGAACAGCCTCCAATTGTGTGGATGCAATGCGAATATTTTTGTACCTCAGCCAAATTCTTTCAATACTTATAAAGTTGGGAAGGCAGACCTCTTTACTCTCCTCTCCCCCATTCCTCTGGTCTCTCTTGTTTACCCTACAGAGTCTTGGGTGTGAACTCCGGTCCTTACCCCCTAACCCCTCTCACTACCTTTCCTAGTAATCTGTACCAAAGCCATGTGTCCTACAGGTTCCATTACCCTACTATTGGAGAAGAAGGGGCCATATGATGGACTTTATAGGCACTGCAACAGTGATATCACTGTTGTAGTGCCTATAAAGTCCATCATATGGCCCCTTCTTCTTCTCCAATAGTTTGAATAGGACACGGCACCTGGGAGCGCTGTACATATCCCCCCAGCAATCACCCTGTGTTGGATATCACATCTCTATAACCCATTACCGTACTAGGTCAAAGCAATAGGACAGTTGGCTTCCATTCTCTGGCACCTTATGGACCTTATGCTTCTTGATATGTTTTTTTTTTTTCTTTTTTTTACTGATATGCCTTTATGAGTCCAGGAGGTGTGGTTGGTCTACTACTCTACCTCTGCCCAAACCTAATGTAGCGTTACCCCTGTCATGGAAATTTTGTATTGTTGGTCGAACTTTAAATGTGTCATATATGAGTGTTATTCATATGTCTCTCGTGTGGCTTAATTAAAGCTCTGAAGGCTGCAATTGGGCCATGCGCATGTACAATGTATGTATTACAGTACTCAGCTCGGTAATGGATGAGATGGCGGATCTGCGCTTATAGACCGGCGTGTATACCACCACGGCATTCGATGCGAATGCCGCTGGCAGTAGACCACGGGCCTGTATCCACATATCAGCAGCATAGTACCACGTGGACTTCGTAACGCAATGCGCAAGCGGTGTGAACTCCACGTGTAGGCTTATGCATATCTTACAACCCATTATCGACCTGAACTGTATCTTGGATGGATGTGTTTTAATAAAGATCGTATCGGGCCCATCCAGGTACAGACTGATATTTCTAGGGGTTGCTTGTACAGGGAATGGACATACTGCTAGGAGCTGGGAAATATGACCTCAGATGGCTCATGGGAGGAAGGGGAGGAAGTCTGCTGACCTCAGAAGGCTCATGGGAGGAAGGGGAGGAAGTCTGCTGACCTCAGAAGGCTCATGGGGGAGGACCAGTGATAGATAATAGGAAAGGCTATGCTCCAATCGGAATGTACATCCTGTGTATAGGCACTCCCCATTGCATTGTTCGGTGGGAGGGGATTGACTTTATTCATGTGGGGGGCATGTGTGTATTTGTAATAAAACCAAAGGCCGAGTCTGAAACCGGCCCTTATGTGAATTGCAACACCATCCTGAGAGTGTCGTTTGATCATTCTAGGGTAACGGAGCTCCACCCCCACATCTCAACAGAAGCTAAAAGTAGTTGGATGGGCTGGAATCGTGTAGTTTAGCTGCAGTCGTGGTAAGCGAGATTCGCACAGCTTTATGGGGGATTTCTGCGCATCCAACTGCGAGTACTCACGGTAAGGAGAAATTCGTTAAAGCGAATTTCCAAGACAGTTTGGCGAGCCTGGTGGATACTAACGCGTATTCTTGCATAGCTAACCAAGCACGAGGGGGAAATGGGCCATCATGAACTAGCAAAAAGTATGCCGGCACATTTCAGGTCTCTCTGCCATTAAGAGGATCGCTTTTTGCGCGTTCGTGTGGCTGATTTCGCTCTCTGTTAGCTAATAAGAATTACCGCTTAGCAAGGACCTAGTTTTTTGTCCTAGACTCTTGATTTGTGGGTGAAAGACAAGGGTTTGTCTCTGCGGAGAGCAGCAGAGGGGTGGGTTTGGTTGGCTGGATTTGGTCAAGTTTAAAAATCTTCCAACCAAAAATTAAACGGGTATATGTTTTAGTGGGTAAAAGTTGTTGCATAGTGTTAGGTAAGTATTCGTGGGTTGTAGGTACTGTCGTGATTGCTCTACCCCCCTCCACGTGAGGTAATTATTACAGTGCTGAAAGGTTTAGGTTAATTGTTAACTGTTGTAAGATCTTTGTATGTAGTCTGTGCAATGTTTTGTGGTACTACTGCTCCCAGCAAGCATGCAGCAGGGGGTCCTTTCTGTTTGGTACTACTGCTCCCAGCAAGCATGCAGCAGGGGGTCCTTTCTGTTACATGTGCATGTTAGTGTGATATGTTGGTGTTTTATGTCTGTTCTGTGATCGTGCCAAATTGTGTTGTATGTGTGCTGTATATTGTTGTGTAATTGTCCAGTGTATGTTCTGTCCAAAAGTCTGTTTTATGTAAGAGGTTAGAGGCAATTTTGAGGCTAGAGTCTGCCGTGTGCTCCTCTGTGGGGGGTCATTCTAGTATCTACCATGTGCTCCTCTGTGGGGGGTCATTTTCTTGACTAACCACATGGACTCCTTTTGTTTGGTGGCCATTTTGTTGGCTACCATGTGCTTTCCCTGTTGGTGGCCATTTTGTTGAATACCACATGTGCAGTAATCTCTATGCAATGTGTATGCAGCTTTCTATATGCATTTGACCCATTTTATGTTTTTAATCCAAATTTTTTACAGTTTCATTTGTTTCCTTTTAGCTTTAAATTTGCGTATTGCCAGCCAATTTAAAGTGTATTAAGCGAGTTTTCCCTTCACGTGTTCCACATTTAGTGAGCGCGGTGAAGTCTGGGTTTTTGCACATAGATTTCTTGTATAGTGATTATGTTTTTCTTGTGTTTTTCCTGTTAAAAGTAGTTCCTTATTGTAAAGCGGGTTTGTTTTAAGCTGCTGTGTCACGTGTTTAGCGTCCAGCAGACTTTTTGTGTAAACGGTTCTAGGTGGTTGCAGTGAAGATTGCATGTGTAACGTGGATCGTTTAGCGGTGCTGGTATGAGTGATTTTTGCGTCAGCAACAAGGTTACTTTTGGCGCAGTTTTTCGGTTTACCTCTCTGTAATTGTTTTACTGTGAAACGTCCCGTGTTTTTCATAAGGATCCACTTTGTCCTTTTTAACAGTTTTTCAGGTTGAAAAAGGGTTTTTCTGTGTGTATTAGGAAAGTTTTTTCTTTACACAAATTTCCTAAAGGTCAGTTAGCAGGTTTCTGCCCAACCAGTGACCCCTAAGTAACATCCAAGAACCCCTCTTTTTTGTTTTGACTTGTGTTAGCTACTGTGTGCAGGGAGAGAAAAGCCACTTTCATCATTGTGCGGTGTGGCCTGCCAAAACACAGTGGGTGATGAGAACCACATAAATTGCGCTGTGCGAGTGGGCGGTCCAGGGAAGTATAACACTTAGCCTGGTTACCACAAACACTTCGGGTGGTCAGGATCGCACAAATTGCGCTGTGGGAGTGGGAGGTGTGCTCTCAGTCTGACCGCCACTTGATGCGCTTCGGGTGATCGATAAGTATCACATAAATTACGCTGTGCTGGGAAAGTGGTGGAATCAGGCCTCTCGGTAGGATCCCACCGAGTGCTCCAGGGGGTAAACAGGTACCCGGACGCGGGATATATACCAGTGACTAGTCACGATGGGCAGTAGTCAGTCCATGAAGAGAGAGGGGGAACCAGCCCTCTTCAGGGTAAGGACAGCTGCACAACTGATGAAGGTGAGTTTGGGGGGGAAGTCTACAGAACCCCTCAAAAGGTGGAATAAATGGTCGAAGGGTACCAGATGGGAAATTCCCCGGGAAGGTACATTTGACGCATGGAGGTGGGAAAAATTCATCTCTGAATTTGAACCACGGATGCAGGCGTCAGAACTAGAGATCGCACAGCTATGGTTTCACAGGTCAATCCAATTAGGGAAGCAGGGCATACATAAACTGGTGTCTGTCCGGAAGAACCAGGTGATGTATACCTGGCCTCCAGAGGGAATAAAACAGGAGGATCCAGTGTCAGAGGTGGAGGAAGCTCTTTCAGGGCTGACTCTACTAAGGCAGGCAGGATCAGGGTCTGCTGGGGTTCCCCAACAACCAACAGTGGCTGAGATAAGTATAACTGCACCTGTCTCTTCTGTTAGTGGCGTCACTCTTGATGTACCTTCTGTGTCTTCTGTATCTATGCCTCAGCCTCTACCTCTACCTCTCCCTTCTCCCTGCTTCACCCCAGCTCCTTCTGTTTCCAACTATGAAGTCTTCTCAACAACCGATTTGCAGACTATCTGTGAATCAAGGGGAATAGACACCCGGTTAAGAAACAGGGCGGATTGCATCAAAGCGCTACGAACCACTGATCAGACCCCTGCCCCCCAGCTATACCCTGATCTGAGGGACCTCAAACCTGAAGGTACAGTAAGCGAGGTGGTTAATCTAAGCCCACCGATGAAGCTGGGCCAGCCCTTGCACTCTTCCCGGACCGAGGCCTATCCAGTCAGGGTGCAGCAATTTGAAGGTCCTCCCAATGCACAGGGGGAACGGACTTTAGGGGAACGGGTAGTTTGGCATGTCCCCTTCACCCCGGCAGAGATCCGCACTATTCTGGCTGAGCTCCCGGACTATCGAGTCAATCCGAGAGGATTTGCTCGAATGTTTGGACAAAACCAGTTCAGCTATGGTATGAGCGGGTCAGATTGTGCGCAGATCCTGCGGGCTAAGGTGGGCATGGAAGTGGCCAGTACAGTGATTGCAGGGTGCTCTATAACCACTCATGAGGAGATGACTTCAGGGGGCAAAGAGTTCTGTACACAGCTAAAGGCAAAGCTTCCAGAAATGTATGGTGCTACCTCTACTACGGACATGATGAAGCTCACCCAGGGTCCTAATGAGGAAAGCGCCTGCTTCTGGCGCCGTCTCAAGCAGACGGCACTGGATGCGGATCTGGAAGTTGGACCTGATGCTCCAACTGAAGGGGTAAAGGTGACCGCGACGCACATTCTGTTGCGGGCCAAATTTTTGGAAGGCATCAATATTAAAATTCGGGAAAGGCTGGTTCTGGCCCGACCCGAATATAATGAGATGTCTATCCCTGCTATCCTTTCCACTCTTGCGGCAATAGAGAGGGAAATGGATAGAAGAAAACAAGACAAGGCCAAAGTTCTTATGTCCCAGACCCCACACGAAAAACCAAGGGATCTGGGTCACAGGAAGGATAGGCCCCCACCCAGGTGCTTCCAGTGCCACCAAATGGGGCACATGAGGAGGAGCTGTCCCCAATTACCTAAAGGTCGGTGGCAGTTCATTCCTGATGAGTCCTCCGCCCCTATGACCACCATGGTAAGTAACTCCTATGAATTCTCATAGGAAGTTGACAAATCGGTGTCGGCCCAGATCCATCTTTTTCTAGAGGAATTAAAATATCCCCTCCCTTGCCTCACCGACACCGGTGCAGCAAGAACGGTCCTGCGAAAACAGGACATCCAAGGCAAGGTACCCCTCTCAGGGGAAAGCCCTCCTAACCCCTACTAACCTCACTATCAAACGATGCACTATTCTTAACCCAGCTTCTCTTCTTCCTGTGTTGGAAGATGAGAAGGGGGGGGGAGGACAGCAACGATAGTGCTGAATTTTGCAACACAACTAACAATACTAACACCTCTTCTGCTAACATGTCTTCTTTGTCCACTACTAACCTCTCTTCCAAAGGACACGACTGCATTTCTTTGGTGGAACTGGAGTCAGCGACGACACACCCCATATCACCCCGAGAGTAGCGGTAAGGTTGAACGTCTTAACAGAATCCTTAAAAACAGGATCTCCAACATCATGGCCGATATCCAAAAACCTTGGCCTGAGTGTCTCCCCATTGCCCCCTATTCCATCCGGAATGCCCCTCGGCAACCACATGGGCTGTCACCCTACGAGGTGTTGTTTGGGGGACCTCCCAAAAACAGGGTTGTACTTTCCTCAACAGTTGTCGTCTTTGCATTCACAGCTTACAGGTTATGTGCAATCTCTGCAACGGGAGCTGCAGAAGATACACCATCGGGTTCGCGAATCGCTCCCCGATCCAAATGCAATAACAGGTGTTCTTTCTATTGAGCCAGGTGATTGGGTCGTCCTAAAGAAACATCAAAGAACCGGACTCGAGCCACGGTTCACCGGACCATACCAAGTCCAGCTGACGACACCTACCTCACTCAAGCTCGAGGGACGAGACAACTGGGTGCACGCAAGCCACTGCAAGAAGCTATTCAGCTACACCAGAGAATGAGGGGTGTCGTTTTCCTTTTTCTTTTTGTTTGTATGTCTTACATGTGTGTGAACGGAGGAAAAGACGGCAGATACCCCAACCTTTTATTTAAAATGCACCTGCGTTTAGCCAGAACCGCCAACAAAACCAACTGTTGGGTATGCTCTAAGCCCCCACCCAGTCATCACATGTCCGCAATGGCCGCTGTTCATGCCCTATATGACATCCGCGTCGGCATGAAAAAGCAAGGGACCCCTGGTCAGCCCCCACGTAGACATTTGTCGGTAGAACTTAATGACACATTTTTAGCAGGTAACATCAGTTTTAGCACCAATATTAGCTCTAGCACCTGTAGGACCCTCGTCAGTCCATTATGGGTAACTGGGCAGCTAGGCAGCCCTCAGGTGTGCTTTAACATCAGCTTTGGCACAGGTAACAAGTTTGTTGGGACTACCACCTGTGAGGGAGGTATAACTGTCAATCTGACTAACCAGACTTCCCTTCTGAGTAACCACACTGACCGACCAGACCACGTGTGTTGGAAGGACGGATGTGATGTGCAGACTGAGGGAGCAATCCCCCAGTCTGTGCAACTGTTGCTCAGTGCCAGAGGCCGAACGAGGAACTCCTCCTGCTCTGCTCTGACAGGTCCATACTATTTTCTGTGTGGTTCGGCAGCCTATAGAACATTTCCCCAGAACGCGAAAGGTTCGTGTGCCCTCATAAAGCTAGTCCCAGCATCCTATGTAGTGATGGATCATGAAGAGTTGATGGTCCACAAGAAGGTAAGGATGGCAGGGAGAGTTCACAGGGAGCTGTTCTCTGAGGGCGACCAGGCATGAGCTTGGTTCCCCTCATGGACAGGTTGGGGAATAGAACTTATGAAGCGCCTGAACAATTTTTCTGTCATCGTGGATAGTATGTTTAACGAGACCGTAGAGGCTGTCAGAGAAATTGCCCAAGAACAACGGCAGATGGGAATTTTAGTGCTTCAGGAGAAGATGGCCCTTGATTACCTTTTAGCCGCCAAAGGGGGGTTCTGTGAGTTCATCGGAGAGGATTGTTGTACTTGGATAGAAGACACCGATGACAAGGTCCAGGCCCATATGGACAAAGTTAGTGAACTACAGGGAAAAGCTAGAGCTATAGCTAGTGAGGGTTGGAATCCGTTCAAGGGTTTGGGAGGATTGGGAGATTTCCTGTTCTCCATCGGATCTTGGTTGAAGGAAGTGGGAGTGTATGTCCTGATGCTTCTCTTTTTCATCTGCCTTTTATATGCCGCGGTGAGATGTTCCTGTTGCCTCATCGACCGTGTAAGCCAAGCTCGGGCAGACGACCACATCTCCATGCCCGCTCCTGGGATCCCACTCCAACCACTGATCGGAGGAAGACCTCACCAACCAACCACCTTCTCTACAGATTACGTCCTGGCTTCCCTCTAATTTATCTCTCTGAAGACCACATTCTCCAAGACCTTCAAGCAAGCTTCAAGCCTCATCATGGTTTGTGTCTGCGATTTGGAAAACTGTCTGGATCGAGACCAGCCTTGTGTGGCCCCGTCTGCAGGGGCAATTTGAGAATCTGCTGCTGGATCTCCCCAGACCACCGTGGGATCACAAGCCTTATTCATACCACAAGTCTGTTTGTGGTTTTTGCAAGAGCCTTCCTGTAGTGAAGGTTCCAACGCTCTTCAGGATCATCGCTTCAATCAAGCCTGTTTGCTAGGAGTTTGCGTCGGGTCTTGTTGTTTCAGGTACCCCGTGGAGCTTTATTCTCATGGACAACTACAGGAACTCTTTGAGGTTTTGAGACTACACCCATCAAGCTGAAGAAGATCAAGAAGGGACACGAGGAGAATATGATAAAACAGGAGGGAATGTCATGGAAATTTTGTATTGTTGGTCGAACTTTAAATGTGTCATATATGAGTGTTATTCATATGTCTCTCGTGTGGCTTAATTAAAGCTCTGAAGGCTGCAATTGGGCCATGCGCATGTACAATGTATGTATTACAGTACTCAGCTCGGTAATGGATGAGATGGCGGATCTGCGCTTATAGACCCGCGTGTATACCACCACGGCATTCGATGCGAATGCCGCTGGCAGTAGACCACGGGCCTGTATCCACATATCAGCAGCATAGTACCACATGGGCTTCATAACGCAATGCGCAAGCGGTGTGAACTCCACGTGTAGGCTTATGCATATCTTACAACCCATTATCGACCTGAACTGTATCTTGGATGGATGTGTTTTAATAAAGATCGTATCGGGCCCATCCAGGTACAGACTGATATTTCTAGGGGTTGCTTGTACAGGGAATGGACATACTGCTAGGAGCTGGGAAATATGACCTCAGATGGCTCATGGGAGGAAGGGGAGGAAGTCTGCTGACCTCAGAAGGCTCATGGGAGGAAGGGGAGGAAGTCTGCTGACCTCAGAAGGCTCATGGGGGAGGACCAGTGATAGATAATAGGAAAGGCTATGCTCCAATCGGAATGTACATCCTGTGTATAGGCACTCCCCATTGCATTGTTCGGTGGGAGGGGATTGACTTTATTCATGTGGGGGGCATGTGTGTATTTGTAATAAAACCAAAGGCCGAGTCTGAAACCGGCCCTTATGTGAATTGCAACACCATCCTGAGAGTGTCGTTTGATCATTCTAGGGTAACGGAGCTCCACCCCCACATCTCAGCAGAAGCTAAAAGTAGTTGGATGGGCTGGAATCGTGTAGTTTAGCTGCAGTCGTGGTAAGCGAGATTCGCACAGCTTTATGGGGGATTTCTGCGCATCCAACTGCGAGTACTCACGGTAAGGAGAAATTCGTTAAAGCGAATTTCCAAGACACCCCCATCAGAGCCGCTGATTTTGGGTACCCCTATTTTCCTGCACAACCAGACAACAAGCCTTTTCCAACTTTCATTCAGAGTCAGTAACCAGTCCATGGGCTTGATGTTTTGTTGATTTATTTGGATACGGTCTAGGGGTATAAGGGATGCCCAGCTTGACTTGAAACTAATACCTAATAAGGACAAGCACAACCAGGTAACAAGCCTTTTCCAACTTTCAGAGTCAGTAACCAGTCCATGGGCTTGATTTTTTGTTGTTTTATTTGGATAAGGTCTAGGGGTATAAGGGATGCCCAACTTGACTTGAAACTAATACTAATAAGGACAAGCTTCACAAAATGTAAGATCCTGGGCTTTCTACTCCCTCCGGAGTCTCTTCATGGACCAGTCACAAAGTCTCTGTGAGGAGCTCTTGGTCCCCTCTAAGTGAACCTCCTCAGACCCCAGCTAGAAGCTACCCATCCACCTGGCTGTCTTTTGACGTGTATCTCGGAGCAAGAGATTCTAGTAAAGGCTTGCAGCACTGTCCCTGGGAGAACTTGTTGGGTATAGCACCTAGCAGCCCTCACTGCTGTAGGCCCCAGGGTTGTAGTGGTACTCAGCCATGTGTCCTACAGGTTGCATTACTCTACTATTGGAGAAGAAGAAGGGGCCATATGATGGACTTTATAGGCACTGCAACAGTGATATCACTGTTGTAGTGCCTATAAAGTCCATCATATGGCCCCTTCTTCTTCTCCAATAGTTTGAATAGGATGCGGCACCTGGGAGCGCTGTACATATCCCCCCAGCAATCACCCTGTGGTGGATATCACATCTCTATAATCCATTACCCTACTAGGTTAAAGCAATAGGACAGTTGGCTTCCATTCTCTGGCACCTTATGGACCTTATGCTTCTTGATATGTTTTTTTTTTTACTGATATGTCTTCATGAGTCCAGGAGGTGTGGTTGGTCTACTACTCTACATCTGCCCAAACCTAATGTAGCGTTACCCCCATCAGAGCCGCTGATTTTGGGTACCCCTATTTTCCTGCACAACCAGGCAACAAGCCTTTTCCAACTTTCAGAGTCAATAACCAGTCCATGGGCTTGATTGTTTGTTGTTTTATTTGGATAAGGTCTAGGGGTATAAGGGATGCCCAACTTGACTTGAAACTAATACCTAATAAGGACAAGCTTCACAAAATGTAGGATCCTGGGCTTTCTACTCCCTCCGGAGTCTCTTCATGGACCAGTCACAAAGTCTCTGTGAGGAGCTCTAGGTCCCCTCTAAGTGAACCTCCTCAGACCCCAGCTAGAAGCTACCCAGCCACCTGGCTGTCTTTTGTATCTCGGAGCAAGAGATTCTAGGACAGGCTTGCAGCACTGTTCCAGGGAGAACCTGTTGGGTATAGCACATAGCAGCCCTCTCTGCTGTAGGCCCCAGGGGTGTAGTGGTACTCAGCCATGTGTCCTACAGGTTGCATTACACTACTATTGGAGAAGAAGGGGCCATATGATGGACTTTATAGCACATAGCAGCCCTCACTGCTGTAGGCCCCAGGGGTGTAGTGGTACTCACATTGTCCTCGTGTCCTGTAGCTTTGAAAAACTGCTTTCAGGCTTTTGCAGGGCTGGTTTCCTTCCAGGCTAACAGGCTGTTCTTCCTCAGCGGACTGTAAGGCAGTGGAGCGCCCTCAACTCTCTTCTCCCATCCTTACGACCTCCAGCCTGGAGACCAAACCCCCCTTCTCGGGGGTCCCCTCCCAGGCTACACAGCAGCACAGCTTAGCACTCCATCTTCCACCTGACTCCCCTGCTGGCCAGGCTCTCTCATATTTATGGGCCTGTCTGCCACTCTGCCAGGCCTCCTCCCCGGGATTGCTCAGACTGCCATGAATATGCAGATTAGCTCCTCCTGACCTCCACCCAGTGACTTCTAGAAACTTCTCCAAGCTTCTAAAACTAAGGGGAGACACCAGAGGACTGACCTGTAGACAGGGGCTGCATTTATCACAAGGCAAACAAGGCATTTGCCCAGGGTGTCATTTTTCAGGGGGGCAGTGCCGTTCTCCAACAGGAGGGACACACGTGGCAGCTGGTGACTGAGGATGCAGAGCAGGTGGGGCACAGGCACAGCAGTGTGGGCTGCAGGCTGCTGAAGGGTGTCCGACTCTCGTTCCTGGATCATGGTCAGAGATCAGCACAGAAGGAGGACGTTAGGCTTTCCTGATCATGGCTCCTGGGGTAGCTGGCGGTTGAGTGCTGGAATCTCTCTCTCCTCAACCTCTACCTTTCCTTCCACACATGGGGGTGTGTGATTTTACTCTTGCTTAGGGCGACACATAACCAAAATACATCACTGCCTGTAGAGCCCTCCAGCCCACCCGGAAGTAAACCCACTGACTCACACCCAGGCTTCTAACAAGCCTCTAGCTACACTCACAAACTATATACACCAGAGGGCGCTACACTATTAGAAGCGAAAACATGTCTCCAAAATAGTGCAATAGTTGCAGCCTGCGGTGAAATGTGTATTTCCACACCACCAGTATACAATGGAGCAAAAAAAGTGCCACGCAGCCAATAAATAAATGTCTTAATGCATAACAGCTGACACATGTCTAAGTGCAATATATGCATTAGCAAAAAATTATGCGTAAAAATATACTAGCAATATGTGCAAAGCATTACAACGCATGGACAGAATGCATGTCATCTGATGGTATATAGCAGTCTCCTGGTATATACAATATTATATGCAAGTGTAACACAAACCAAAATCAGCCGAAAGTAAATGACTTAATACTAATGAAGAATTTTTCAAATAAAAGTCCAAAGATGAGTGTCCCTTTAAAACTCTGAAGAAGTCACGTGATCATGACGAAACACATCAGGGAGGGGCCATGGTGACGTCATCACGTCACATCAGAAAAGATTGTCAGTCTGTATATGTTGATGTGAGAATCTGAACCTTAAGGGGACCTTTTCCTTCATTTATCATTGCTATTAAAGTGGTGCAATACTTGTCTAGTGCACCTGGCTTGCGAGGGCAATATTTTTTATGCTTTTATAATGCATGGTGTACTTTATCTTCCCTATATATACTGTCTATACGTTCTGTACGCCTTTGTACTGTTGGCATCGTTTCTCAACCTTTTTCTGTCTTTTGTAAAAGAATTTGGAAAATGCAGTAAACAAAATTTATACGTAAAGTTTACTCTTTTCTAAGCCTGTGAGCATGTATCCCTCCCCTCGCAGGTAACTGGGTTGGGGCCCTTCTTACAAGCAGAGAAGAGCAAAGAAGGTGGAGTTGTGCTATAACCAGGGGCGGATTGACCATTCGAGCACCCTGGCCCTGCCCGAGGGCCCGGGGTCAGTAGGGGGCCCCATGAGATGCCCCTGGAACCTTTCATTGGCTTTTTCATAGGCTTTTTTGGGTGTGGGCGAGGACACAGGGGCCCCATGATCCCCTATTGCCCGGGGCCGCATGAGTTGTCAGTCCGCCCCTGGCTATAACCCTTTTCCTTTGCCATGGGGGAATGCACTGGATGGTCTGGATGGTGATTGTGAGCCAAGGAATCTATTGTGTATATACAGCTCAGAAGACGGAGATGACTCCCTCTCTTCCACCCCACCACCACCAGCAGCACCACCACCTCCCACCACCACCTCCCACCTCTGCTTTATTACTCAATGCACTGAATGGTCTGGATGGTGATTGTGAGCCAAGGAATCCATTGTGTACAGTTGCAAGAAAAAGTATGTGAACCCCTTGGGATTACATGGAGTTTTGCATGAATTGGGCATAAAATGTGCTCTGAACGTCATCTAAGTCACAACAATAGAAGAACACAGTCTGCTGAACATAATACTACACAAACATTAGATGTTGCCATGGTTTAATTGCACATAACATGTAAACATTCACAGTGCAGGGAGGAAAAAGTATGTGAACCTTTGGACTTAATAACTGGTTGACCCTCCTTTGGCAGCAATAACCTCAACCAAACGTTTCCTGTAGTTGCAGATTAGACCTGCACAACGATCTGGAGTCATTTTGGACCACTCCTCTTCACAAAACTGTTTCAGTGTAGCAATATTCTTGGGATGTCTGGTGTGAATCGCTCTCTTAAGGTCATGCCACAGCATTTCAATCGGGTTGAGGTCAGGACTCTGACTGGGCCACTCCAGAAGGCGTATTCTGTACTGTTGCAGCCATTGTTTTGTTGAATTACTTGTATGCTTTGGGTCATTGTCCTGTTGCATCACCCATCCTCTGCGGAGATTCAGTTGGCGGACAGATGGTCGTACGTTTTCCTGCAAAATGTCTTGATAAACTCTGGAATTCATTTTCCCATCAATGACAACAATCCGTCCAGGCCCTGAGGCAGCAAAGCAGCCCCAAACCATGATGCTCCCTCCGCCATGTTTCACAGTGGGGATGAGGTTTTGATGTTGGTGTGCTGGGCCTTTTTTTCTCCACACATAGTGTTGTGTGTTCTTCCCAAACAACTCAATCTTGGTTTCATCTGTCCACAGTATATTCTGCCAGTAGTGCTGTGGAACATCCAGGTGCTCTTTTGCAAACTTCAAACGTGCTGCAATCTTCTTTTTGGACAGCAATGGCTTCCTCCGTGGTGTCCTCCCATGTACTCCATTCTTGTTTAATGTTTTCCTTATTGTAGATGTGTCAACAAAAATGTTAGCATGTGCCAGAGATTTCTGTAGGTCTTTAGCGGACACTCTGGGATTCTTCTTTACCTCATGCAGCATTCTGCGCTGTGCTTTTGCAGTAATTTTTACAGGACGACCACGCCTAGGGAGAGTAGCAACAGTGCTAAACTTTCTCCATTTGTAGACAGTCTGTCTTACCGTGGACACATGAACATCAAGGCTCAAGGAGATACTTTTGTAACCCTTTCCAGCTTCATGCAAGTCAACAATTCTTGATCGTAGGTCTTCTGAGAGCTCTTTTCTGCGAGGCATGGTTCACATCAGACAGTGCTTCTTGAAACCAGTAAACCCAAAACAGGTGTGTGTTTTTTAAGGGCAGGACAGCTGTCAGCAACACATCCAATATCATCACACTGATTGGAGTCAAGGTTGGCTCACTCCTGGCTCCAATTAGCTCTGGGAGAAGTCATTAAGCTAGGGCCTCACATACTTTTTCCTCCCTGCACTGTGAATGTTTACATGTTATGTGCAATTAAACCATGGCAACATCTAATGTTTGTGTAGTATTATGTTCTGCAGACTGTGTTCTTCTATTGTTGTGACTTAGATGACGTTCAAAGCACATTTTATGCCCAATTCATGCAAAACTCCACGTAATCCCAAGGGGTTCACATACTTTTTCTTGCAACTGTATATGCAGCTCAGAAGACAGAGATGACTCCCTCCCTCCCACCCACCCCACCACCACCACCACCACCACCAGCACCACCACCTCCCACCACCACCTCCCACCTCTGCTTTATTACTCAATGCACTGGATGGTCTGGATGGTGATTGTGAGCCAAGGAATCCATTGTGTATATGCAGCTCAGAAGACAGAGATGACTCCCTCCCACCCACCACCACCACCACCACCTCCCACCACCACCTCCCACCTCTGCTTTATTACTCAATGCACTGAATGGTCTGGATGGTGATTGTGAGCCAAGAAATCCATTGTGTATATGCAGCTCAGAAGACAGAGATGACTCCCTCCCTCCCTCCCACCCACCACCACCTCCCACCTCTGCTTTATTACTTAATGCACTGGAATATTTTTTAAAATTCAATGAATAGAATTAATTTATTTTTTGTCTATCTTATTATGCCTAGATGATATTTGATGCCCATTATATCCTCTACAACTGTTTTGGACGTGTAGGCCAGATAAGATCTTTGTTAGGTCATTTTCTCCTAGCTCCGTGAGCTTTCACATCCAGGGTGAGCCATTGAGTCCCATATATATATATTTGATTTAATACTCTGTATTGGATATATTAGAGTTGTTTGGTAATTGTATAATTTTCCTTTGATATACCTTTAGACTGCCTCGGCGGTAGAATTTTCTTCAAAAAAATCTCCCCCGAAGAAGCCCCGAAGAAGCCCGTGAGGGCGAAACATGTATGGAGTAACTACAATTGCATAACCAAGTTTGAATTTCAGTTTTACTCTTAGTACTGAAATTGTTTTTTATGTTTCTGTATTTTTTTCTTCTGTGTGTTTTTTACAAAAATACAAAATAAAAATTATATAACCTTTTAATATGTTTGGTGTTCATGTTCATGCACCCTGAAAGTCCCATCTTCTCTATTGAATATTTTCAATGAATAGAAGACACTGACAGGGAGAAGAAGGTCTCAGTGACTGGGCCACCCGGATCGCCCTCATTAGAGAGGTCAATTAGAAATGCACTGCTCACAGATTTCCTAATGAGAAAATATTACGGCGTGATAACTACCATTACTCACAAGTTTATTAGAACGGATGTGGACGGTGCTGTCTAAGAGATCTGCTGAGCAGCAGTGGCAGTAAGAGCCGTGCAATCCAGGACTAGGTTGGAAAAAGATGTGTCAGTGAGTGTCAAGGCCCCCAGGCTTATGTAGTGGTACCCCCATAGGAGCCTGCAGTAATAAAGGTCCCTTAGTTCTCTTCCTGGAATTGCCCCACAGCCAGGCACACAGTCACTCCTTTTGCTCTATGAGCAGTCTAGGGGTATTCTTTTCTGATGCTTTAATGAAGGACTTGAACTTGGACAGGAGTAGGTCAACTGTGGGTTACTCCAGTAACTTTTATTATCAATTTGAGGATACTCATCTTCCTTTGTTACAACTATGTGCCAAGTCCTTCTACAAGTGTAGCACCCTCTAGTTAGTTGAGAGTAGCTTGCTGGGTTTAGAGACAGAGCTACTTCAGGTTAAGCTGGAAGGTTCTACATGTCAGTCCTCTGGTACCTCCCCCCTGTTCCAGAAGCTTGGAGAAGCTTCTAGAAGTCAGTAGGTGGAGGTGAGGAGGGTCTGACCTGCATAGTTATGGGAATCTGATCAAACCCAGGCAGGAGGCCTGGCAGTGTGGCACGCCGGCCCAAACAATATGGCAGCAGGGGAGTCGGGTGGAAGATGGGGTGTTGAGGATTGCTGCTGTGTAGGCTGGGAGGGGGCCCTGGAGAAGGGGGGTTCTGCCTCCATGCTGAAGGAAGGAGGAAGCTAAAGCAGTTCTATCCACAGCTGCAGGAAAAGGATAATGTGAGTACCTCTACACCTTCAGGGCCTTTACAGGAGAAGTCTGCTGGATACAAGTTCTTGGCAAGTCTCCAAGGGACATTTTATAGCTTACCCAATTCCTTGTCCTGGGAACAGATAATAAAGTTGGGTGGGCTGATATTTTGTTCACAAAGGGGACCCAGAGCTCCTACAAGTGGTCACTTTTCTGAAAACCCACTCTGGGGGCACCGAATTCTTAAGAGGGGATTACTTTCCTAAACACTGTTGTGGTTCCGGCTGGAACGCAGTCACAAATCTGTCATTTCACAGTATTCTAGAGAAGGAAATTGTCTTCATGTTGTTATTCTTCGATCAAGTTGGGCATTCCATAATCCCTTTACCCTATCCATGTTAAATTCCCTTATGAATACAAAAAAACCAAGCCCATGGACTGTTCCTTGTGTCTGGAAAATGCGTGTTGCCTGGCTGTGAAGGAAATAAGACCTTCAAAAGTAAATAGTGGACTTAGCTTTGTAGTAGCAACTTGAGTATATATCACGTAAATCTTCCTCTTAAGATCTTAGCCAAGTCCCTTCACTAGGGATTAAATAGACCGAGCTCTTCAGGACATCCGACACAATGTCCCCTCTACACTATAGCATCCGAGGGGTGGCAGCAGCACAAAGCCTCTGGGAACTCCCACACCGGTCTGTACTCACTAATGTCCTCAGATAAATGGTGGCCCTTCCAATATCTTCCAGACACTTCCTCCCAATGATACCACACTAGAAACTCAGATGCAAAATCCCCTCAGTCAGCTCCAGCACTTTGAGCAACTTGGCCCTCCAGCTAGCCCAGGTTGAACCTTGATGAACCACAAGCATGGCCACCATCAGAGGGGACAGCCCATACACACATAGGAGCCCTTGGTGTTCCGAGGGGCCTGGGCCCCAACCAGGGCTGTCATTAACGCCAGGCAGCTGCCCCGGGCAGAGTGGATCTACTATAATGCAGAGGAGGGTGGAGTGGTGGGCAAATCCCAGGTGTGTGCAGGGAGTGGTCAGGGCCCGCTGTCAGGCAGGTTCTGGTCAGGAACAGCAGTGTGCGCCCTGATGTGCAATGGGTCAGGTCTGGCTGTGCCTTCGGAGGGCCCAGTGGAAGAAGAATGAAGAAGAGGAGGAGGTCAGAGTGGAGGAGCCCCCTACCCCCCGCTCTTTGTTGCAGCTGCCCCCGGAGATCCTGGTGGAGATGGGACACAGGCTCAGCTATCACTCCTGGCACCATATTATCTCCACTGACACCATCTGCAGGACAGGTGAGAGCTGGGTGGACTGCTGCTTCCCAAGGTGTCTGTGTTACTACCCCCCTCCTGTGACACTGCCATCCTGTCCTGCTGCCCCCCTCCTGTCCCACTGCACCCCTTCTGTGACACTGCCATCCTGTCCTGCTGCCGCCCTCCTGTCCCACTGCACCCCTTCTGTGACACTGCCATCCTGTCCTGCTGCCCCCCTCCTGTCCCACTGCACCCCTTCTGTGACACTGCCATCCTGTCCTGCTGCCCCCCTCCTGTCCCACTGCACCCCTTCTGTGACACTGCCATCTTGTCCTGCTGCCCCCCTCCTGTCCCACTGCACCCCTTCTGTGACACTGCCATCCTGTCCTGCTGCCCCCCTCCTGTCCCACTGCACCCCTTCTGTGACACTGCCATCCTGTCCTGCTGCCCCCCTCCTGTCCCACTGCACCCCTTCTGTGACACTGCCATCTTGTCCTGCTGTCCCCCTCCTGTCCCACTGCACCCCTCGTGTCCCGCTGCCCCCCTTCTGTGACCCTGCCATCCTAATCTGCTGCCCCCCCCCCTCCTGTCCTGCTGCTCCCATCCTGTGACTCTGCCCTTCTCCTGTCTTGTTGCCTCTCTCCTGTCCCCCTTCCCCCCTCCTATGACACTACCCCCCTCTTGTCCTGCTAACCCCCCCCCCCCACCTGTTCTGCTGCTCCCCTCCTGCCACACATCCCCTCCTCCTGTCCCAGTAACCCCTCCCCCCTCCCCTCCCCACTTGTCTTGCTGCTTCCCTCTTGTGGGGGAAGGAAATGGGATGAGAGAGAAAGAGGACTCTGGATGGGGAAGATGAGACTGAAAGAGGAAGACAATGGATGGGGGAGATGGGACTGGAGGATGAGGACATGTGATGGAGAAGGACATGGAATGGTGGGATAGCAAGTGGACGGATTCAGTGGGACAGTCAGTGGGTGGGCCCTGGGGAATGTTGGTGGTCAGGCCTAAAGCTGTGTAAGGGGTCCCAAAATTTCTGATGGCCCTCCTGAGTGCAAGCACATGGCAGAATTGCCTAGGGGGCAAACAGTCCTCCCTACAGTAGGCTGTGATCTCCTCCTAAGGGACAAGACACCTCAGTTCCAGGTCTATGGGTATTTATACACACTCCCAGCCACCACCTGGGCAACTCTCCACAGGGATTGGTCAGGGCTGCAAAAATATTCAGCTGCCAATTTGAGTCTTCCTTTCCACTACCTTCCTGAATTCTAGAAGACAAGAGGAAGACCTCAATCCTGCAGCCGGTGGAACATAGAACAGACCAAACTGATCACCTGCAGCCCAACTGATGACAGTGATCCAGGAACTAAATGTATCAGCTATCACCTATCTAGGAGGGCGCTACACTTCTATGCAGAACACAGCAAATGGAGGCGACACCAATAGAGTCCAGAAAGATACTTTATTGGATGATTAGTAATATGAAAAGGCCAACTGCGTCCTCTATAGAGATCTATAAACATTTCATCTCTGTCTCTGAGTCCAGGCACTGCTGAAGTCTTATCTTTCTCAAACCCCGAGGAAGTGGGAGTCTGCAGGGCCCGAAATGTGTTGGGTTTTCTTTTTATTGGAAATAATCAAACAATCTTTCTGAACTCTTTGCCCATTGGTGTGGTGCCCTTCCTGTGTTCTGCACATTTGGATCTTCCACAAGCACTCTTTCCCTGTTCCAGAGTCCTCCTCCTGGCATGGGAGCAGCCTCATAATAGAGGAGCCCACCATTCCCCAATGATAGGAGATGTAGCGCCACCTGTATTCATTATATTATATTATATTCATTATATTATATTCATTATATTATATTCATTATATTATATTCATTATATTATATTATATTCATTATATTATATTCATTATATTATATTATATTCATTATATTCATTATATTATATTATATTCATTATATTATATTATATTCATTATATTATATTCATTATATTATATTATATTCATTATATTATATTCATTATATTATATTATATTCATTATATTCATTATATTATATTATATTCATTATATTCATTATATTATATTATATTCATTATATTATATTTATTATATTCATTATATTATATTCATTATATTCATTATATTATATTTATTATATTTTATTATATTCATTATATTATATTTATTATATTCATTATATTATATTTTATTATATTTTATTATATTCATTATATTATATTATATTTTATTCATTATATATATATATTATAGTCATAACTCTAGATAAGGCCCTCTCATCCCCATGGTAACCATAGATTCCAACCATATTTTTCAGTATGAAGGATACATTGTATATTTTACAAATATTTGTGAGCCAAAAAAATCAATTTTGAACACACTACATGTAGTAACTTCAGACTCCCCCCCCCCCCCCACCACCACATCAGAGCCCCCCTCCCCCTTCGTATCAGAAGTCACCCATCACATCACAAGCCTCCCCATCACATCAGAACCCCCCCCTTTCTCATTATAAGCCGCCATCACATCAGGAGCCCCCCTTACACATCAGAGTCTCCCCGTTACATCAAGCTCACTGTCAAAGTGCCCCCTTACATCAGGGTTCCCATCAATGTTCCACCTTACATCAGTGTTCCCATCAGAGTCCCCCCCTCACAATCTGTTTCTCCTGCAGAGCCTCCGTCTTACATAACGTGTCACCATCAGAGTCCCTCCTTAAATGAGTGTCCCAATCAGAGCCCCCCTTATATCAGAGCCCTTCCTTACATTATGGTCCCCATCAGAGCCCTCCTAACATCAGGGTTCCCATCAATGATCCACCTTACATCAGGGACCCCATAAGAACCCCCCCCCCCCATATCATGGTCCCCACCAGAGCCCCTCTCTTACATCAGGGTCCTCATCACAGTCCCCCCTTACATCAGGGTCTCCAGCAGAGCCCTCTTTATACAGAATGTGTACCCTTAAGAGTCTCCCCTTTACATCAGGGTCCCTATCAGAGCCTTCCTCACATCAGTGTTCCATCTTACACCAGGGTCCCCATCAGAGCCCCCCATATCATGGTCCCCACCAGAGCCCCTCTCTTACATCAGGGTCCTCATCACAGTCCTCCCTTACATCAGGGTCTCCAGCAGAGCCCTCTTCGTACATAATGTGTACCCTTAAGAGTCTCCCCTCTACATCAGGGTCTCTATCAGAGCCCCTTTTACATCGGAGTCCCTCCTTACATGAGGATCCCCATCAAAGCCCCAGTTATATCAGAGTACTTCCTTATATGAGGGTCGCCACCTGAGTCCTCCCTTATATCAGAATCTCTCCTTTCAGCAGGGTCCTCGTCAGAGTCCCCCCTTACATCCAGTGCTTCATCATTGGTGTCACTAGTTGGAATCGTGCCTCATCATTGGTGTCAGTGGAAGAAATATTTCCTCATAATTGGTGTCATTAGTGGGAATCGTGGCCCATCATTGGTGTCAGTGGAAGAAATAGTGTCTCATAATTGGTGTCACTAGTGGGAATCGTGGCCCATCATTGGTGTCAGTGGAAGAAATAGTGTCTCATAATTGGTGTCACTAGTGGGAATCGTGGCCCATCATTGGTGTCAGTGGAAGAAATAGTGTTGCATCATTGGTGTCAGTGGAAGAAATAGTGCCTCATAATTGGTGTCACTAGTGGGAATCGTGGCCCATCATTGGTGTCAGTGGAAGAAATAGTGTTGCATCATTGGTGTCAGTGGAAGAAATAGTGCCTCATAATTGGTGTCACTAATGGGAATCGTGCCCCATCATTGGTGTCAGTGGGAGGACTAGGGCCCCGTTGTAGGAGTCACAGTAATTGGCTGTATGTACTGGATTGCAGATCTCACGGATGGTGTGGATCCTGCAGAGATGGGCTTTGTGTTCTGGAGTTCACAACTAACTGGTATTGTGGACAGAGCTGTCTTAATGCATAGGCACCCCTTGGTGATGCCCAGGGGCCCCAGGTGCATGAGGACCCCATGATAATCTTGCATTACATCACATTTGCCAACTGCCCTGGATTTGGCGGGACGGTCACACTTTTTACTTTTATTTTAGATACATAACTGCTTTGGGGTATTTATGTGGTTCCTGCCTTGCCAATAGCAGATTTGGTCCTCTGGTTGGACATCATATTTATTTATTTATCTCAGCTACTTATATAGATCCGTCAATTTTACGCAGTGCTTTACATATATATTGTACATTCCCCATCAGTCCCCGCCCCCGAGGAGCATACAATCTAAGGTCCCTAACTCACATTCATACATACACATACTAGGGCCAATTTAGACAGGATCCAGTTAACCTACCAGCATGTCTTTGGAGTGTGGGAGGAAACTGGAGTACCCGGAGGAAACCCACGCAGGCACAGGGAGAACATGCAAACTCCAGGCAGGTGGTGCTGTGGTTGGGATTCACACCAATGACCCGAGTACTGCCAGGTGGAAGTGCTAACCATTTAGCCACTGTGTTGCCCATATCACGTCATTCGGGTCACTCCGCTCGTGCGCAACCCTGGGGGCGCACACTGACTACTGGTTGTGAGCTGCGTCCCCTAGACACAGCGCGTCAGTGATCAGGGTAAAAAGCCAATGACATTGGCTCTTTACCATGTGATCAGCTGTGTCCAATCACAACTGATCACATGTGAACAAATGCTGGTTAATGGCATTTACATAGTTAGTCTGGCTGAAAAAAGACAAAAGTCCATCCAGTTCAACCATAGAAAAAAAAAAAGTTATAATCCTCCACCCACAGTTGATCCAGAGGAAGTGTCACAACACGAGGAAAGGAAAGCCAATAGCCAGCTTTCCTGTGACCGCGGACGTTTAGGCCTCATGTGGACTGCTGCTCCTAAATGTGAGTTGAGGAACTCTTGGCGTTTTGTTTGCCAAAGTCCCTGAACTCAGTTTAGAGGCAGTTAAACGTTACTCTTCTGAATACAGAATAAGGAAAGGAATTTTTTTGCCAAAAAGCAGGGCGAAAACGCAAGTAAATGCAGCTAAATGCCAGGCATGTTTAGAGCTTGGGCGTTTATCCATGTCAATGGAAATTACTCCGGCCAATCCAATGAATAAACATCCAAGCGCTAAACGCGGCTAAATGTGGCACTGCATTTACACAGGTTTTTGCCGCGTTTAGCGTTTTTCTGCTGCCAGGAGAGTTTAATGACAAGATGAGTTCATGTGTACATGAGGCCTCCGATAATCAGTGTATTGATCGCCAGTGCCCTGATTATAAAGTGCAACCCCATCAGTGCAGCGTATCAGTGCAGCCCCATCAGTGCCAATCCGTGCCCATCAATGCAGCATTACAGTGTCCATCAGTGCAGCCTCATCAGTGCCTCTTCACCAGTGTCCATCAGTGTCCATCAGGAAAGCTTATCAGTGCCCATCAGTGCCGCCTCATCAGTGCCTCTTCACCAGTGCCCCTCAGTGCCCATCAGTGCAGCCTCATCAGTGCCGCCTCATCAGTGGCCATCGGTGCAGCCTCATCAGTGCCCATCAATGCAGCCTATTAGTGCCCATCAGTGCAGCCTATCAGTGCCCATCAGTGCAGCCTCATCAGTGTCTCTTGACCAGTGCCCATCAGTGCAGCTTATCAGTGCCGCCTCATCAGTGGTGATCGGTGCAGCCTCATCAGTGCCCATCAATGCAGCCTATTAGTGCCCATCAGTGCAGCTTATCAGTGCCCATCAGTGCCATCTCATCAGTGACAATCAGTGGCCATCAGTGCAGCCTCATCAGTGCCCATCAATTCCGCCTGTTAGTGTCCATCAGTGCAGTCTATTAGTGCCCATCGGTGCAGCCTCATCAGTGGCCATCAGTGCAGCCTCATCAGTGCCCATTAATGCCACCTGTTAGTGCCCATCAGTGCAGCCTCATCAGCGCACATCAATGAAGAAGAAAATGTAGTTATTTGCAAATTTTTATAACAGAAACTAAGAAACAGGTTTTTTTTTCAGTCTTTTTTTTGTTTGTTTAGCAAAAAATAAATAAAACTCCAGTGGTGAATAAATACCACCAAAAGAAAGCTCTATGTATCTAAAAAAAAATGTCATTTGGGTACAGCGTTGCATGACCGCGCAATTGTCCTTCAGGGTGTGACAGCTCTGAAAGCTGAAATCTGGCCTGGGCAGGGAGGGGGTTGAAGTGCCCGGCATAGAAGGGGTTAAGGAGAACTCCTGTACTGAATTCTGCTCATTTGCATTAAAATACAAAATACCTAAAAAAACATGTTCTGTTCCATAAATAGAAGATGTTCCGCAGACAGTAATGCCTTTTGTGAACTGAAGATCTATTTTCAGTAGTAAATAAAAGGAAATGACTCCTGGTAATGACAGTCCTGCATATGTGATGCGTTTGTGAACCGAGCCTCATGTGTGTCATCAGCAGCTGACACCGCAGCAACTGTCAGACCTCAGGGGACCTCTCACTTCTGATTCTGCTGCAAGAGCCATCCTCAGACACACCAAGTGGTGCTACAAAAAAAAAGAAATCAATATAAATGTTTCCTAGGTCAGCCGGCAGAATTGCAATGATATCTAGTCTTACCCGGCAATGGGCCCCGCTGTGACCCCAATGCAAGGGGTGGGTGCCCATGTAGGTTAGAGGAAGGAGCGGCACCCCCCGGAAAGGATCTGTTCAGTTTACAGAATTAATAACATAATATAATACACGGCTCCAAAAAAAATGAAAGGAAGACTGAAAACCCATCAGATCCCAATGGGGAGGAATCTCCCGCTGGATCTCTATACTGATATACAGGGGTGTCCCTAGGGTTGGTGTCACCCGGTGCGGTAACACTTGGTGACACCCCCTCCGACGATCTCCGCAGGATGGATCGGATCTGCGGATTGGGGAGCATAATGGATCGGAGTCCAATCCACTATGCTCAATCCTCAGATCCGATCCATCCTGCGGGGATCGTCGGCATGCAACCTATACGGGGTGACACCGGACCCGCTCCACGAAAAGGTAAGTTGTAAAGAAAGCCGACGATCCCCGCAGGATGGATCGGATCTGCGGATTGGGGAGCATAATGGAGCGGACTCCGTTATGCTCAATCCGCAGATCCAAACCATCCGAACCATCCTGCGGGGATCGTCGGAGGGGGTGTCACCAAGTGTTATCGCACCGAGTGACACCAACCCTAGGGACGCCCCTGACCACAGGACAGGTAAACATGTAGTACACTGTGAACAAGATGTATCCCTTGTGGACTCACGGGGTCTTCCATGGGTGCTTCCCTCTCGTCGCCCACCTGCCACCCTCCCCATCTATGCATATGCCATACCTGTGGGATCCCTCTAGAAGCTGGGCATCTCAAAAGCAGACATGGCTACTACACTGCTACTACACGGCTACTACACGGCTACTACACGGCTACTACACTGCTACTACACTGCTACTACACGGCTACTACACAGCTACTACACAGGTACTACACAGCTACTACACTGCTACTACACTGCTACTACACGGCTACTACACGGCTACTACACGGCTACTACACTGCTACTACACAGCTATTACACAGCTACTACACTGCTACTACACGGCTACTTCACTGCTACTACACGGCTACTACACGGCTACTACACTGCTACTACACGGCTACTACACGGCTACTACACTGCTACTACACGGCTACTACACGGCTACTACACTGCTACTACACGGCTACTACACTGCTACTACAATGCTACTACGCTGCTACTACGCTGCTACTACACAACTACTACACTGTTACTACACTGCTACTACATTGCTACTACACAGCTACTACACTGCTACTACACTGCTACTACACTGTTACTACACTGCTACTACACGGCTACTACACGGCTGCTACACAGCTACTACACGGCTACTACACTGCTACTACAAGGCACTACATGGCTACTACACGGCTACTACACTGCTACTACACTGCTACTACACGGCTACTACACAACTACTACACTGTTACTACACTGCTACTACATTGCTACTACACAGCTACTACACTGCTACTACACTGCTACTACACGGCTACTACACGGCTACTACACTGTTACTACACTGCTACTACATTGCTACTACACAGCTACTACACTGCTACTACACTGCTACTACACTGCTACTACACTGTTACTACACTGCTACTACATTGCTACTACACTGCTACTACACGGCTACTACACGGCTGCTACACGGCTACTACACGGCTACTACACTGCTACTACAAGGCACTACATGGCTACTACACGGCTACTACACTGCTACTACACTGCTACTACACGGCTACTACACAACTACTACACTGTTACTACACTGCTACTACATTGCTACTACACTGCTACTACACTGCTACTACACGGCTACTACACGGCTACTACACTGTTACTACACTGCTACTACACTGCTACTACACGGCTACTACACGGCTACTACACAGCTACTACACTGCTACTACACTGCTACTACAAGGCACTACATGGCTACTACACGGCTACTACACTGCTACTACACGGCTACTACACTGCTACTACACGGCACTACATGGCTACTACATGGCTACTACATGGCTACTACACTGCTACTACACGGCTACTACACAGCTACTACACTGCTACAACACTGCTACTACATTGCTACTACACAGCTACTACACTGCTACTACACGGCTACTACACGGCTACTACACGGCTACTACACTGTTACTACACGGCTACTACACTGCTACTACACTGCTACTACACGACTACTACACTGTTACTACACTGCTACTACATTGCTACTACACGGCTACTACACTGCTACTACACTGCTACTACACGGCTACTACATGGCTACTACACTGCTACTACACAGCTACTACACTGCTACAACCTGCTACAACACTGCTACTACATTGCTACTACACAGCTACTACACGGCTACTACACGGCTACTACATGGCTACTACTCTGTTACTGATCGTCGGCTTGCTTTACAACTTATCTTTTCATGGAGCAGGTCCGCTGTCACTCCGTGCAGTAGGTGTCACCCGGTGCAGCGTGCACCCCCCACACCTGCCTCGGGACGCCACTGCTGATATGGACGTGGTAATGTGTAAGGAACGTAAGGATGCGATTGACAGCCACGTATATATTCGTGATTGTGCGCACCCGTGTCACCCTGTAGCAGTATTTCTGCTCTAGGGTGGTCAGGAAGCGGTTAACTCCACCCATTTGTTAACTTTCAGCTGCCACACAGGGAAACCCAACACTCCACTAGATGGCGGTATCATCCCCAGCAGCATAGACCAGTCCAGGCCCCAAACATCACCACACGGTGTATAATGCGAGGCAAAGCACGGCCCGATGTATCAATGCAATTGCCTACAAAGATGACCAATCCTGGAGCGGTGTGCGGATTACTATTACCGCTCTTCCAATGAATGGTAACGTCATGACATCATCCGCACGTTCCTTCCCGACGCGTTTCGTCACCAATCACATGACTTTATCGCGGGGATCTGATTGCACCGTCCGACATTCTTTCAGTTTGTATCTGGAAATATGCAGTTCAGATTTGGGCACCAATTCACAAAAAGAACATTGGGGAACTGGAGGAAGTACAGAGAAGGGCAACCAAACTGATAGGAGACATGGAGGAGATCAGCTATGGGGAGAGATTAGAGGAACTGAATGTATTCTCTACTGAGAAAAATCGGTCGTTCGATCGGCTGACGTTACCACCAGCAGTAAAAAATCGGCCGATTTTCGTCCCGTCTACGGCCGGCATTTAATGACTTCTGTCCCTGCAGAGAGCTCCGCTATTATATTTGACATGAAAGTCTTGCGGTTGCAACAATGTATCCATTTGGATCTATTTGTATCCATTTCGGATACAGATGGTTTTATTCGGATACAAATAGATACATTGTTGCAACCGCAAGACTTTCATGTCAAATATAATAGCGTACTGGAATTCTTCTTCTTCTTTTTCTTCCTCTTGCAGGTCACGGCTCATGCGCAGATTTTTTATCGGTAAAACAATCGACTGATTTGCCCATCATTGCTGGCAAAATCGGCCGATCGGCAAAATCGACCGTAAAATTGCCAACATGCCCGATAAAAGAAATGTGCCAAAACCCCGAAAAACGGCCGACCAATTAACCCACTAATGGTGCAAAAATCGGTCGATTTTCGACCCGTCTATGGCCGGCATTAGTTTACATTTGTTTTCAAATTCGATTTGGTTTTCCAATTCAATCTGAATCCGATTTGAATTTGGATAATTAGTTTGTTTTGGACCAAATTTTGTTTCTTTATTTTGGATTAGTTTTCATTTGTTGATATTGTAATCAGGAAATTTGGATGCATCCGAATCCCCGAATAATGGAAATTTTGTCCAAATTTCGATTCGGAAGAAACAAACGTCTATCAGCTGCTGATTTGTATTCTTTGCAGCCATTGAGGAATGCGTTTGCATTGAGGCTCGGTTCACTCCTAAGCCATTTACGTTTGATCCGTTTCTGCAGTGCTTTTGCGGTGCGCTTTGCGTTTTTGCACATGTGTTTTTGATGCGTTCTGCGTTTTTATTTTTTTGGACAACTTGTTGGTGGGCAGATTACAAGCACAAAATGCGGCAAAAATTTGCCAAAAACGGATTAAAAATGCACGCAAAATGCAGCACTTGCAATTTAAAAACGCAGTTTGCGTTTGATCTGTTTCTGCAGTACGGTTTGCGGTTTTGCAAATGCATTTTTTATGCGTTTTGAGGTTTTTTTTTGGGCCAACTTGTTGCTGGGCAGATTACAAGCGCAAAACACCTCAAAAACCATAAATAATGCACATAAAATGCAGGACTTGCTTTTTATATGCAGTTCCATTGAAGTCTATTGGACTAAAAACGCAAACTGCTGCAGGAAAAGAAGTCCCTGACCCTTTCCGAAAAACGCACCGCAAAAAGTGCCTAGATGTGAACGCGATCCATGTGAAATCATGATAAATGGCGTGCACTGCGTTCCTGCAAAACGCATTAAAAACACAGGTTGCGTTTAATCCATTTCTGCAATGTTTTTTGCAGTGCGGTTTGTGGTTTTGCACATGCGTTTTTGATGCTTTTTTTGGCCACCTTGTTGCTGGGCAGATTACAAATGCAAAACACATCAAAAACGCATAACAAATGCACATAAAACGCAGCACATGCGTTTTATATGTGGTTCCATTAAAGTCTATTGGACTAAAAACACAAACTGCTGCGAGTAGTCCCTGAGCCTTTCCAAAAAACGCAGCCGCAAAAAGTGCCTAGATGTGAACGCGATCCATAGGAAACCATGAAAAATTATCTGCACTGCGTTCCTGCAAAACGCATTAAAAAACGCAGTTTTCATTTGAGCTGTTTTTGCAGTGTTTTTTCAGTGTGGTTTGTGGTTTTGCACATGCGTTTTTGATGTGTTTTACTTTTTTTGGGGGGCCAACTTGTTGCTAGGCAGATTTCAAACGCAAAACACTTAACAAATGCACATAAAATGCAGCACATGCGGTTTATATGCGGTCCCATTGAAGTCTATTGGACTAAAACGCAAACTACTGCGGGATAAGAAGTCCCTGACCCTTTCCGAAAAACGCGCAGCAAAAAGTGCCTAGATGTGACCGCGATCCATAGGAAATCATGACAAATGGCGTGCAGTGCGTTCCTGCAAAACGCATTAAAAAACGTAGTTTGCTTTTGATACGTTTCTGCAGTGCGTTTTGCACAGGCGTTTTTGATGCGTTTTGCATTTTTTTGGGGGGCCAACCAGGGGCGGACTGACAACTCATGGGGTCCCCGGGCAATAGGGGATCATGGGGCCCCTGTGTCCTTGCCCAAACTCAAAAAAGCCTATGAAAAAGGTACCAGGGGCATCTCATGGGGCCCCCTACTGACCCCGGGCCCTCGGGCAGTGCCCAAGTTTCCAAATGGTCAGTCCGCCCCTGGGGCCAACTTGTTGCTGGGCAGATTACAAATGCAAAACGCCTCAAAAACGCATAAAAAATGCACATAAAACTCAAAAAAAAAGACGCTCTTTTTCACGGAGAGCTCCAAGCCGCGGCGCCTTTTCAACGCAAGTCCCCCTCCCCCGCCCTCGCTGCATGAAAAAAAGGAGACGGTTTGTAGATGCAGATAGGAGAAAATGCAGAAATGATTTGATATCAACCCCCAATCTGTTTTCTTTCCATTCTTCAGGAGGTAGCGCTGATTTCAGATTTCAGCTGGTTTGTACGGGGGGATGTCACTGGTCAGATTGCAGATCATTGCACCAGGCTGACATTGGGAAGACGCAGTTATATATTCCGGTGATATTGTCAGTGTGGCCAATAGATGGCAGGATTTCCATGGGAAAGGATCGTCCTCTCCTAGAGTCGCCTTTATTCCGGGGGGGGGGGGGGCTCCGAACTTTCTAGGCAAAGGGCCAAGTCATCGTCCTTCAGACTTTAGGGGGCCGGACTGTGTCCAGTGTGAGTAGAAAATGCCCCGGACCAGGGGCAGACTGACCATTTGGAAACTCAGGCACTGCCCGAGGGCCCGGGGTCAGTAGGGGGCCCCATGACATGCCTCTGGTACCTTTTTCATAGGCTTTTTTGAGTTTGGGCACGGACACAGGGGCCCCATGATCCCCCTATTGCCCGGGGGCCCCATGAGTTGTCAGTCCGCCCCTGATCCTGGTGGATAGATTCTGGCGGCAAGAATCGCAGAAAGGGAGTCTTGCGTTTGATACCACTGCAGCCGATAATAGAGATTGCAGCGGCAGGGGTGAGACTCCCTTTTCTGCAACAGGCTTCATAAATCTCTCTAGAGGACAGGTCTCCCTGACGCAGGGGCGGACTGACAACTCATGGGGCCCCTGGGCAATAGGGGGACATGGGGCCCCTGTGTCCTTGCCCACACTCAAACCATACCCAAAAAAGCCTATGAAAGGTACCAGGGGCATCTCATGGGGCCCCTTACTGACCCCGGACCCTCGGGCAGTGCCTGAGTTTCCGAATGGTCAGTCCCAGGGGCGGACTGACCATTTGGAAACTCAGGCACTGCTCGAGGGCCCGAGGCCAGTAGGGGGCCCCATGAGATGCCCCTGGTACCTTTTTCATAGGCTTTTTTGAGTTTGGGCAAGGACAAAGGGGGCCCCATGATCCTCTATTGCCCGGGGGCCCCATGATCCCCTATTGCCCGGGGGCCCCATGAGTTGTCAGTCCGCCCCTGGTCCGGCATCAATGGGAGTAAAGAGTGACCCGTCAATGGGGGGTGGCATATTTTCCCATTGTTGGTATAATGGGAAGCAATCGTACCCCATCATTGGTGTCAGTGGGAGGAATAGTGCCCCATCATTGGTGTCAGTGGAAGGAATAGTGCACCATCATTGGTCTCAGTGGCAGGAATAGTGCCCCATCATTGGTGTCAGTGGGAGGAATAGTGCCCCATCATTGGTGTCAGTGGGAGGAATAGTGCCCCATCATTGGTGTCAGTGGAAGGAATAGTGCCCCATCATTGGTATCAGTGGGAGGAATAGTGCCCCATCATTGGTGTCAGTGGGAGGAATAGTGCCCCATCATTGGTGTCAGTGGGAGGAATAGTGCCCCATCATTGGTGTCAGTGGAAGGAATAGTGCCCAATCATTGGTGTCGGTGGGAGGAATAGTGCCCCATCATTGGTGTCAGTGGAAGGAATAGTGTCAGTGTCAGTGGGAGGAATAGTGCCCCATCATTGGTATCAGTGGGAGGAATAGTGCCCCATCATTGGTGTCAGTGGGAGGAATAGTGCTCCATCATTGGTGTCAGTGGGAGGAATAGTGCCCCATCATTGGTATCAGTGGAAGGAATAGTGCCCCATCATTGGTATCAGTGGAAGGAATAGCGCCCCATCATTGGTGTCAGTGGGAGGAATAGCGCTCCATCATTGGTGTCAGTGGGAGGAATAGCGCCCCATCATTGGTATCAGTGAGAGGAATAGCGCCCCATCATTGGTATCAGTGGAAGGAATAGTGCCCCATCATTGGTGTCAGTGGAAGGAATAGCGCCCCATCATTGGTGTCAGTGGGAGGAATAGCGCCCCATCATTGGTGTCAGTGGGAGGAATAGCGTTCCATCATTGGTGTCAGTGGGGGGAATAGCGTCCCATCATTGGTGTCAGTGGGAGGAATAGCGCCCCATCATTGGTGTCAGTGGGAGGAATAGCGCCCCATCATTGGTGTCAGTGGGAGGAATAGTGTCCCATCATTGGTGTCAGTGGGGGGAATAGTGTCCCATCATTGGTGTCAGTGGGAGGAATTGTGTCCCATCATTGGTGTCAGTGGGGGGAATAGTGCCCCATCATTGGTGTCAGTGGGAGGAATAGTGCCCCATCATTGGTGTCAGTGGGAGGAATAGTGCCCCATCATTGGTGTCAGTGGGAGGAATAGTGCCCCATCATTGGTGTCAGTGGGAGGAATAGTGCCCCATCATTGGTGTCAGTGGGAGGAATAGTGCCCCATCATTGGTGTCAGTGGGAGGAATAGCGCCCTATTGCTGGTGTTGGTGGGAGGCTCTTGCAGCCTCATGGGACTTTCTGATGTGTCCCAAAAGGCTGTGGGTGGGGCCAGGGGAGGTCACCAACTTCCTCTCCAATCACTTAGGCAGCCCGGGTGGAAGTGTGAGCAGGTACCTGTCAAAACTGACAGTGGGAGGAATAGCGCCCCACTTGTGGTGTAGGTGGGAGGAATAGTGCCGCAAGGGCCAGATAAAGGCAAGAAAGGGGCCACATCTGGCCCCCGGGCTGCAGTTTGGAGACCTCTGGTTTAGTCAATATTGAGTTGAATTGAAGAATTTGCAACAATGTTGTTATTAAAATTAATGGTGAAACGAATGATTACCCTCCAGTAGCAGCTCTACTGATCTACAAAGGGGGGCTCTGATGTGAAGAGGGGGGATTAGCTGTGAATAGGGGGGCTCTGATGTAAATAGGGGGGCTCTGATGTGAATAGGGGGGCTCTGATGTAAATAGGGGGGATTAGCTGTGAATAGGGGGGCTCTGCTGTAAATAGGGGGGCTCTGATGTGAAGAGGGGGGCTCTGATGTAAATAGGGGGGCTCTGATGTAAATAGGGGGGCTCTGATGTGAATAGGGGGGCTCTGATGTAAATAGGGGGGCTCTGATGTGAAGAGGGGGGCTCTGATGTAAATAGGGGGGCTCTGATGTAAATAGGGGGGCTCTGATGTAAATAGGGGGTCTTTGCTGTGAATAGGGGGGCTCTGATGTAAATAGGGGGTCTTTGCTGTGAATAGGGGGGCTCTGATGTAAATAGGGGGGCTCTGATGTAAATAGGGGGGCTCTGATGTGAATAGGGGGGCTCTGATGTAAATAGGGGGGATTAGCTGTGAATAGGGGGGCTCTGATGTAAATAGGGGGTCTTTGCTGTGAATAGGGGGGCTCTGATGTAAATAGGGGGTCTTCTGTTGTGAAGTTATTTCTTGTGTTTATTAATGAATTTAAATTCAAATCATTAATTTATAAAAATGTTTTTTTTAGCCCCCAACACAATGCAGCCCCTCATACTGAGGACATTGGAGACCCCCGATCTACAGCATTTGACCCTCTGGACCCCAGAATTTTTTGAGGCGGTGACGTGGATTTCCAGGCCCTGTGGTTTCTGTGGTTTCTGTGATTTCTGTGATTTCATGAATCGCTATTCCTGAGCTGGAAATAGAGAAATATAAGAGGCTGCAGGCAGATTCCTGGAAGGCCGGCATTCAATTCCCAGCTAATTCCTGTAGGGGGTGCAATAACAACAGAAAACAGCAGTAATAAACGCATGCAGTGCTACAAACGGATCCGATTGATCTCACTGGTAAAGCTGCAATTTTTGGGGTGAATAGAGAACTTGCAACCCGACAAAAAGCTCACCTCCCAGTAGACAAGGCGATATCCATTTTTAAAGCAAAACAGATTTTTTTTTTTTAATTAACCACTCGCTATCCAGGGCAATTTTTTTTTAAATTTTCTGCAATTTTGCTACAAAATTACTTAGAACCCCAAACTAATAAAACCTAACAGGATTTTCTGAAAGCAGAGACCCCGGAGAATAAAATGATGGCTGTTGCATCTTTTTATGTCACAAGATATTTTTGCAGCTGTTTATCCAATGCAAATGAATTGTAAAGCACACAAAACACAATATTTTTTTTCCTTGAAAATTTGCATTGGATAAACAGCTGCAAAAAAAAAAAATATAAAAAGCGTAGAAAATAAATTTTTAAATAAAAAAAAAATGTATATTTTTATATATTATATAAATTTATAAATATATAAAATAAAAAAATATTTTTTTTAAATTTAAAACCACCTCCACTTCCCCCGTGCATGTATGCAAATTCAGACATTTAAAAAAACGCTAACATGAATTGTAAAGCACACAAACACAATATTTTTTTTTTCTTGTAATTGAACTGGATGGACTTTTGTATTTTTTCAGCCAGACTAACTATGTAACTATGTAATATAATACACAATTTTTTTGTAAAATATGAAACGTAGGGTTGCATCGAGTAAAAAGATAATAAACGCGCCAGTGAAATGGCAACAAATTACAATACCTAAAATCCTCCATAGGTGGCGCTGTAAAAGCCTTTAAAAGTTGCCAGTGTGGAGTTATTGCTGAGCGATGCCCCTGGAATTTTTGCATTCGAAGTGATTTCGCAGTAATATTGCCCGTGTTCGGGTACAATCGCCGTTTGCACGTGTTTGAATTTGCATACATGTACGGGGAGGTGGTTTTTACATTTTCTTTCAATTATTTTTTTATTTTATATATTTATACATTTATATAATATATATAAATAGTTATAATATATATTTTTTTCAATTTAAAAATAATTTTTTCTACACTTTTTATATATTTTTTTTATGCAGCTGTTTATCTAATGCAAATTTTCAAGGAAAAAAAAAATATAAATATTTCTAATATTTATTTTTTTTTTTATAAAAAAATTATTTTTTCTACACTTTTTATATTTTTGAATTTAATTACCTTTATTACTATCACATGGGGGCCAACAACCCCCTAGGCAAAGTCATAAGTAGAACCTTCAGCAAGAAACCGTAAAGTACCGCTCTGACCCACGGCCAGGGCCCTTCCCATTGATCCTGGGGCCCATCATTCCTGTCACGGGCCCTTTATTACGGTCCTACTGTGGGGCCCTTTCACATGTTCTGCAGCAAACCCTTTTCCTGATGTCTTGGGCCCCCTCAGGGTTGCGGAATGCTGAAGCGTGACCTTTGTGACCCTGGTAGTTCTGCCACTGGTGTCAGAAGGACTGTGAATGGTGTCAGTCAGTAGGGCAGTGGACAGGATCGGTCTTTTTTTTAATTTTTAATTCTTTTTTACCATTTTTTTTTACAATTTTATTTTTATATTATTTTATACAGCTTTTTAGTATAAAGTCCAGTTGGGGGGCTTTGGTGAGCTATCAGGGGACACAGTCCTCAGCTGCGCGGAATGAATGGACAGGAATAGCTCCCCATTCATTCACAATCTGAACCATAGCAAGCACAGCTATGAATGGACACAGAAGCAATTGGTAACGATCACTCACTGTGTTCATTCAGAAAAGGAAGGGGCCGGTAAATGACACATTTACTGGTTCCTTCCCCCAATCTCCATTCTGAATGCGTCCCCTACAGCAGCCGACAGGAGAGAAGAGACAGAGAAGCTGGCAGCGCTGCAAGGGAGGGGGGGGGGGACCAGGGAGGGAGGGGGGGGATCAAGGGTGCGCACAGTGCAGCCTGAAAAGGGGGAGGTGACAGGGGAGCGCACGGGGCAGCCTGGATAGGGGGAGGTGGAAGGGGAGCGCACAGGGCAGCCTGGATAGGGGGAGGTGGCAGGGGAGCGCACTGGGCAGCCTGGATAGGGGGAGGTGGCAGGGGAGCGCACTGGGCAGCCTGGATAGGGGGAGGTGGCAGGGGAGCGCACTGGGCAGCCTGGATAGGGGGAGGTGACAGGGGAGCGCACGGGGCAGCCTGGATAGGGGGAGGTGGAAGGGGAGCGCACAGGGCAGCCTGGATAGGGGGAGGTGGCAGGGGAGCGCACTGGGCAGCCTGGATAGGGGGAGGTGGCAGGGGAGCGCACAGGGCAGCCTGGATAGGGGGAGGTGGCAAGGGAGCGCACGGGGCAGCCTGGATAGGGGGAGGTGGCAGGGGTGGCAGTGCCCGAGAGCCCTAATGGTCAGTCCGCCCCTGGTTGAAATTACAGGAGACCACTTTAGTAGCAGTGTAGAAGCCGTGTAGAAGCCGTGTAGTAGCAGTGTAGTAGCCTTGTAGTAGCAGTGTAGAAGCCGTGTAGAAGCCGTGTAGTAGCCATGTAGTAGCAGTGTAGTAGCTGTGTAGTAGCAGTGTAGAAGCCGTGTAGTAGCCGTGTAGTAGCAGTGTAGTAGCAGTGTAGTAGCTGTGTAGTAGCCGTGTGGTAGCACTGTAGTAGCCGTGTAGTAGCCGTGTAGTAGCAGTGTAGTAGTCGTGTAGTAGCTGTGTAGTAGCAGTGTAGTAGCAGTGTAGTAGCAGTGTAGTAGCCATGTAGTAGCCGTGTAGTAGCTGTGTAGTAGCAGTGTAGTAGCTGTGTAGCAGCCGTGTAGTAGCACTGTGGTAGCCATGTAGTAGCAGTGTAGTAGCTGTGTAGTAGCTGTGTAGTAGCAGTGTAGTAGCTGTGTAGTAGCTGTGTAGTAGCAGTGTAGTAGCAGTGTAGTAGCCGTGTAGTAGCAGTGTAGTAACTGTATAGTAGCTGTGTAGTAGCAGTGTAGTAGCCGTGTAGTAGCAGTGTAGTAGCAGTGTAGTAGCTGTGTAGTAGCCGTGTAGTAGCAGTGTAGTAGCAGTGTAGTAGCCGTGTAGTAGCAGTGTAGTAGCTGTGTAGTAGCCGTGTAGTAGCTGTGTAGTAGCTGTGTAGTAGCTGTGTAGTAGCTGTGTAGTAGCCGTGTAGTAGCCGTGTAGTAGCAGTGTAGTAGCAGTGTAGTAGCAATGTAGTAGCAATGTAGTAGCTGTGTAGTAGCAGTGTAGTAGCCGTGTAGTAGCCGTGTAGTAGCAGTGTCTACTTCGGAGATGCCCAGCTTCTAGAGGATCCCACAGTATGGTATATGCATAGATTGGGAGGGAAGCACCCATGGAAGACCCTGTGAGTCCAGAGGGGATATGTCTTCTTCACAGTGTACTACACGTTCATCTGTCCTATGGTCAGGGGTGTCCCTAGGGTTGGTGAACCCGGTGCGGTAACACTTGGTGACACCCCCTCCGACGATTCCTGCAGGATGGATGGGATCTGCAGATTGAGCATAATGGATAGGACTCCGATCCATTATGCTCCCCAATCCACAGATCCCATCCATCCTGCGGGGACCGTCGGCTTTCTTTACAAATTACCTTTTTGTGGAGCGGGTCCGGTGTCACCCCGTGCGGATGGTGTCACCTGGCCGCACCCCCGCACCTGCCTCGGGATAAAACAGTTCACAATGATTGTTACCCCCCTATATTGTATACAGTTCCCCTGGCCTGTAAGCTCCACCCCAACACCCCCCTCCCCCCAGATCAGAGCGCAGGGAAAGCAGCAGCTGTGGCTGCACCCCAGGCAGCTGCCTAGTTCTCCTAGCAATAGCACCAGCCCTAAAAAGGGGATTTTGTTTGCCCCCTAAGCACAGCCGGCACCGGGTTCCTCGCTCTTCATGGAATACCTGACACACATAGACCCGCTGTCAGCTTCCGATGTTCTCTGAGTCAGTATCGGGGTCCCGTATCCCAGGAGAGGAAGACCCCCAATAAAATAAAAGAGAAAAGTTCTCTGCGGACTCGGGTACCAACCCGAATTCTAGAATGAATGACGAGTTCGGGGAGAATCCGAGGAATGCAGCCGGTTTGCCAAATGCTGGCGGGGAGGGATGTCAGGAGGGATTGTAGACTGCGGTGACACATGTATGGGGAGAAAAATACCAACAATGACATGAAACGAGGAATTCATACACTGAACACATCTACACACGTCTAGTCACCCTCAGAATACGACACGTATGACCATCACCACCATTTACATAATGACTTGTCGGCCCAATAATTGGAAGGTTCTCTTAGCTTAAAGGGTAACTCCACTTTTGTTGAGATAAAAAAAACCCCTCCGGGTGATCTGTGCGCATTGCAGGGATTTTAACCCCTTCCAGTCCGGACACTTTCCCCCCTTCCAGTCCGTACACTTTCCCCCCCTTCCAGTCCGGACACTTCCCCCCCTTCCAGTCCGGACACTTTCCCCCCCTTCCAGTCTGGACACTTTCACCCCCTTCCAGTCCGGACACTTTCCCCCCCTTCCAGTCCGGACACTTTCCCCCCCTTCCAGTCCGGACACTTTCCCCCCCTTCCAGTCCGGACACTTTCCCCCCTTCCAGTCCGGACACTTTCCCCCCTTCCAGTCCGGACACTTTCCCCCCCTTCCAGCCCGGACACTTTCCCCCCTTCCAGTCCGGACACTTTCCCCCCTTCCAGTCCGGACACTTTCCCCCCCTTCCAGTCCGCACACTTTCCCCCCCTTCCAGTCCGGACACTTTCACCCCCTTCCAGTCCGGACACTTTCACCCCCTTCCAGTCCGCACACTTTCCCCCCCTTCCAGTCCGGACACTTTTACCCCCTTCCAGTCCGGACACTTTCCCCCACTTCCAGTCCGGACACTTTCACCCCCTTCCAGTCCGGACACTTTCCCCCCCTTCCAGTCTGGACACTTTCCCCCCCTTCCAGTCTGGACACTTTCCCCCCCTTCCAGTCCGGACACTTTCCCCCCCTTCCAGTCCGGACACTTTCCCCGCCTTCCAGTCTGGACACTTTCCCCCCCTTCCAGTCCGGACACTTTCCCCCCCTTCCAGTCCGGACACTTTCCCCCCCTTCCAGCCCGGACACTTTCCCCCCTTCCAGTCCGGACACTTTCCCCCCTTCCTGTCCGGACACTTTCCCCCCCTTCCAGCCCGGACACTTTCCCCCCTTCCAGTCCGGACACTTTCCCCCCCTTCCAGCCCGGACACTTTCCCCCCTTCCAGTCTGGACACTTTCCCCCCTTCCAGTCCGGACACTTTCCCCCCTTCCAGTCCGGACACTTTCCCCCCCTTCCAGTCCGCACACTTTCACCCCCCTTCCAGTCTGGACACTTTCCCCCCCTTCCAGTCCGGACACTTTCACCCCCTTCCAGTCCGGAAACTTTCCCCCCCTTCCAGTCCGGACACTTTCACCCCCTTCCAGTCCGGAAACTTTCCCCCCCTTCCAGTCCGGACACTTTCACCCCCTTCCAGTCTGGAGAGTTTCCCCCCCTTCCAGTCCGGACACTTTCCCCCCCTTCCAGTCCGGACACTTTCACCCCCTTCCAGTCCGGACAATTTCCCCCCCCTTCCAGTCCGGACACTCCCGCCCCTTCCTGTCTGGACACTTTCCCCCCTTCCAGTCCGGACACTTTCACCCCCTTCCAGTCCGGACACTTTCCCCCCTTCCAGTCCGGACACTTTCCCCCCTTCCAGTCCGGACACTTTCCCCCCCTTCCAGTCTGGAGAGTTTCCCCCCCTCCCAGTCTGGACACTTCCCCCCCTTCCAGTCCAGACACTTTCACCCCCTTCCAGTCCAGGCCAATTTTCAGCTTTCAGCACTATCACACTTTGAATGACAATTGTGCGGTCATGCAACACTGTGCCCATATGAGTTATTTAGCATTTTTTGAGACAGATAAAACTTTATTTTGGTGGTATTTATTCACCGCTGGGATTTTTATTTTTATGCTATGTAAATTAAAAAGTCCAAAAATTTTGAAAAAAAGTGTTTTTCTTATAAAACATTGCAAATAAATAATCTTGGCCACAATTTATTACGTTATCTTTTTAGTAAACAAAAAATGACCCAAATTAGTTTATAACCAAAAATTATAATTTTTTAATTTTTAATTTTTTTTTTTATATATTATTATTAATATTATTATTATTTTTTTTACAAACTGTCACCCTAGCAGTAGTGTCACCATGGTGACACTGTACTACTTGTGGGGGGCGATGAAGATAAAGGCTGTAAAAGCAATCATTTCTCCTTCTCTCTGGCTGCATTCTTGCAGCCATTGAGAAATACTGTGAGAGCTGTGATTGGTCACAGCTTGTCACATGGTACAGGGCTGTTGTGAATGGTCCTGTACCATGTGACCTCTGTGATCATTCACAGATTTCACACGTAGTAAGCAATGATGTCAGAAGTGACATCTTGCTTACTACTCTGCATGTGATCACTGTTTGGCCAATCAGTGATCACATGATCGGGACCTCACACAGAGGTCCCGTACGACGATCGCTGTTCCACTGTGTCTGGAGGACACAGCGAACACTGCATCGCGGTGCTGCGCGCTCCCAGGGAGCGTGCACAAGCAGGGGGCGGGAAGGTTGTTTATAAACAGCCACCCGACCCAGCACTGCCACCGTCTGACCGTTTATATACAGCGGCCGGACAGGAGGTGGTTAACAAACGTTGTAGCAGATTCCTACCTTTTTGTTACTCTGAAGAAACCACTGTTTGTTTCTCTGTGTCCGTGTGCAGAGGGAAGGTGAATGGGGGTGTCTTCATAATTATCAATCAGCTGCTCCTCCTGCAGGGCTCTAATGAGGAAAGCGGCAGGGTCTGCATCCCTTTACACATGATTTCCTTTTGGGAATATCTCACCAAAAATGACATTTTTGTTGCAGGAGATGCCAAAAATCTGACTTGTATCTTAGTGCAGACTTCTGGGAAAATCAGTGAGCCAATCACACAAGCAGGAAATGACATTAATGGGGGGCGCTCTGTATACCCTCTGTGTGCAGAATGCCTCCAGGTTCCACTTTGCAGGTCGTTTTTAATAACATTCAATTACAATTTGATTTGAATCACAATTGCAAATGCTATATGACTTTTTTTTTGTTGCTAACTTTCTTTCCCACAAAAGTGGAGTTACCCTTTAAAGCGGAACTACACCGCATGTGAGCTCCCCAAACCGAAGATGCTCTTTAATTCATTTTTATTTATTCCCCCATTTCCTCTATCTATGTCTCCATGCTTTATTTTGCTGAGAAATCGCTTTGAAAAACACCCCCCTAGCATTTCTGGCTGCGGCCATCTTGAGTAAGGGCAGATGATTCATGCAGCAATTACTTCATGGAATCCGTCTACCCTTATCTCAGGCATGCAGGCAGGAGGGTGTGCTTAGCTGAGAAAGCCCCTGCTCCCCAAAATGCTTTAGCTTTCCGGGTGGATGCCATATGGCGCCCTCCCGGGCATGCGCAGTTTGCGCGTTTGCAGAGCCCCGCAGCGGCGCAATCTGACACGGCTGATGACAGATCTGAGTGCCGGCCCCCGTTGCCGGTACCATGTGACCTGCTGTCACATGACAGTTGTATACAATGGATGGCTTCATTCATGATGCCATCCATTGTATACTAGTGCCTAGCTGTGAATGGTCACAGCTAATCACATGCACGTCATGTGATTAGCTGTGGCCAAATCACAGCTAAGCACAAAAAAAAACAAAAACCCTGAATGAATCGATGTCATTCAGGTAAATGTTTGCTTATAGCAAAGTAATTCTTTGCTATAAGCAAATTGTGTAAAAAAAAAAAATACTGATCACTTCCCCAAAGTAGTACAATGTTACTATGGTAACATTATACTACTTTGGTCATAGTGAAATATAAAAAACAAATCTTTAAAAAAAAGGAAAAAATGTAATAAAAAATTAACAATAATAAAAAAAAATTTAAAAAATTAAAAAAAAATTATATATTTTTTTTCGTGCTGTCACCAGTCAGTGTCCCTGATCACCGCCATGCCAGTTATATGATGACGCTGCACTGCACTGGTGACAGTATGTAAAAAAAAATTAGTGAAAATAATTTTTTTAATTTTTTTCATTTTCCGAAAATTTATGAAAAAAAAATACAACTTCAAAAAACTTGCCATTCCTCTTATGAAGTACGTCGGACTGTCTACTCTGCAAAAAGGGGTCATTTGGGGGATATCTGTACTGTTCTGACATTTGGGGGATATCTGTACTGTTCTGACATTTGGGGGATATCTGTACTGTCCTGACATTTGGGGGATATCTGTACCGTCCTGACATTTGGGGGATATCTGTACCGTCCTGACATTTGGGGGATATCTGTACTGTCCTGACATTTGGGGGATATCTGTACCGTCCTGACATTTGGGGGATATCTCTGCTGTCCTGACATTTGGGGGATATCTGTATTGTCCTGACATTTGGGGGATATCTGTACCGTCCTGACATTTGGGGGATATCTGTACCGTCCTGACATTTGGGGGATATCTGTACCGTCCTGACATTTGGGGGATATCTGTGCTGTCCTGACATTTGGGGGATATCTGTACTGTCCTGACATTTGGGGGATATCTGTACTGTTCTGACATTTGGGGATATCTGTACTGTCCTGACATTTGGGGGATATCTGTACTGTCCTGACATTTGGGGGATATCTGTACCGTCCTGACATTTGGGGGATATCTGTACCGTTCTGACATTTGGGGGATATCTGTACTGTCCTGACATTTGGGGGATATCTGTACTGTCCTGACATTTGGGGGATATCTGTACTATTCTGACATTCTTGGACCTCAAGAAATTAGATTGGCTGTCAGTACTTCAGGATTGATCAATATTCAGATCTATACCATAGTTTGTGAACTCTATAACTTTCCTACAAACTAAATAATACATCCTAATTTGGGTTATTTTCCCCAAAGACATGTAGCAGAATACATCTCGGCCTAAATTTTTGAAGAACAATTATTTTTTTGCAAAGTTTTATAACAGAAACAAAGAAAAACGTGGGTTTTTTTCAAAATTTTCGGTCTTTTTTTTGTTAATTTAGCAAAAAATAAAAACCCCCGCGGTGATTAAATACCACCAAAAGAAATCTCTAGTTGTGTGAAAAAATTTATAAAATTTTAGTTTGGGTACAATGTTGTATGACCGCGCAATTGTCATTCAAAGTGTGAGAGCGCAGAAACCTGAAAAATGGCCTGGGCAGGAAGGGGTAAAAGTGCCCGGTATGGAAATGGTTAAATATGGCAGAACCAGGGGAGCAGGGCAGTGTCTGGTGGAAGATAGACTGAGAAGAAGGCTGGAGTGTGGAGCCTGGGAGGGGGCCCCAGGGAGGGGAGCCTACCTACAGGCAGGTCACTGGAAGGGAGGATCTCCACTGTCCCACCGTCTTCTGGGAAGGAGCCAGCCCAGCGTAAAGCCTGAGGGCAGCCACCAACCCACCACACTAACAGGACAGGAAAGTATGAGTACTCCTACACCCCCTGGGCCAGATAAGGGGAGAGGGGGGGTCAGGTGTAAGACCCAACTAGTTCTCTGTGAGCAATCACAGCAGATCACATGTCGATTGTATCCAATGGATGGCTTCCTGTCATGTCATCCATTGTAAACAATTATGTTGTCAGCTGTGACTGGTCAAGGCAGTCACATGATACAGACGGCCAATCACAGCCCATCTGTATCATATGATCGGTTTGCCCAATCACAGCTAATCACTAAAAAAGACTGAATAAATCCGTTTCATTCAATAACAAGGATTGCAAATATCAATTAAATACATCGGTATTAGCAATCATAAAGTGTTAAAAAAAAGAAAAAAAAATCCTGATCACTTGCCCAGAGTAGTTCGATGTTACTATGGCAACGTTGTATTGCTTTGGTCACCGTGTGCTGAAAAATAAAATAGTAAAAAAATAAGAAAAAAATTTAATAAAAAATGAAAAAAATAGAAACATTTGAAAAAAAAAATACAAATTCAATTATTATTATTATTATTTTCACCAAAGAAATGTAGCAGAATACATTTTGACCTAAATTTAGGAAGAATTGCTATTTACTTGCAAAATGTTTTAACAGAAACAAAGAAAAGCGTCAATTTTTTTTTTAAAAGTTTCAGGTGTTTTTTGTTTTATTTAGCAAAAAATAAAAAAAACTCAGTGGTGATTAAATACCACCAAAAGAAAGCTCTATTTGTGCGAAACAAATGATAAAAATTCCATATGAGCTGCACGACCGCGCAATTGTCATTCAAAGTGCAACAGCGCTGAAAATTGGCCTGGGCAGGAACAGCTCGTCCCTCCGGGTGGACGTCATATGGCGTCCTTTCCAAAATGTGCATTACGCATGCTCGCAGGGCTGTGCTGCGACGTGATCTGTCACCGGCCGTCAGGGGCGGACTGACAACTCATGGGGCCCCCGGGCAATAGGGGATAATGGGGCCCCCGTGTCCTTGCCCAAGCTCAAAAAAGCCTATGAAAAAGGTACCAGGGGCATCTCATGGGGCCCCCTACTGACCCCGGGCCCTAGGGCAGTGCCCGAGTTTCCAAATGGTCAGTCCGCCCCTGCCGGCCGTGTACCTCAGACCTCGGCCGTGTGAACTCTATAACTTTCCTACAGACTAAATAATAAATCCTGATTTGGGTTATTTTCACCAAAGACATGGAGCAGAATACATCTCGGCCTAAATTTATGAAGAACAATTATTTATTTGCAAACTTTTATAAAAGAAAGAAAAGAAAAACGTGGTTTTTTTTTTCAAAATTTTCGGATTTTTTTTGTTAATTTAGCAAAAAATAAAAACCCTGGTGGTGATTTTATACCACCAAAAGAAAGCTCTAGTTGTGTGAAGAAAATGATAAAATTTTAGTTTGGGTACAATGTTGCATGACTGCGCAATTGTCAATCAAAGTGTGAGAGCGCTGAAACCTGAAAATTGGCCTGGGCAGGAAGGGGGTAAAAGTGCCCGGTATGGAAGGGGTTAAATAAATACTCTGCAGAAATACATGAGGGGAAAATGGAACAAAAATGGGATAAAATAATTCAATAATACTTGCTCCCTAGACACATGCAAGGTCTTCTGGGTAATGATCTTCAATGACTTGACGGGATGACGTCAGCTCTATGCAGAATATTTTTTTTTTTTTTCTTGGCCTTCTTTGTAACAATGCAAGAGATGAGATCTAGAAGAGAAAGGTATCGTCGCCATCATATCATTCCATGAGCATTCACCCCCCCCCCAAGGTCATGTGATGGCGCGCAGACAATGAGGTTCGATGATCAGAACGATTTCTCCAGGGGTGTCATTGTTGCGGAGAGACTCTGAGGAGGTGAAGGACAAGGCTAGGTGCCTGCAGAGCGCGCGGCCATGGCCTTGCCCATGGGAAGAAGTGCTCTTGGGATTGGCGTCGGCGCGCTGGCCGTATGCTTTCGCTTAATGCTGGTATTTCCTGTCCTCGGCCCGGCATGTCAGGCGCAGGAAGGAGCACGGTCTGCAGAGCATTGCAGGGTGGCAGAGGCTGCCCAGCCTTTGATCCCAGCCTCACATACCAGACGAGGCTGTGTTGGGTTTGGGGATTTGCTGGGATGAGCAAGTGATTATTCCTCCTGGAAATTGCGCTGCCACTGACATTCCTGTGTGTCGGGACCTAAATCCATCCATTCAGAGCTAATAAAACAAGAGCAGAAGTCTGGAATGGAATGAGAGAGAGAAGAGATGGGAGTAGTGAGAGCGGAGGCCAGCAAAGAGCACCTGTCACCTGCGGTCCCTCAACGTGACTCCGGTATATCCATAGTCTACGAAGGCCCCCCTAAAGTCTGAAGGACAGTAAACTGGCCCTCTGCTTGCCTTTATCCGGCCCTTGAGGCATTATTCCTTCCACTGACACCAATGATGGGGCACTATTCCCACTGACACCAACTATTTCTCTCCCTGATGCCAATTATCGGGCATTGTTTACTCTCACTGGCCACAGTCTGGCCCCCTTAAAGTCTGAAGAACAGTAAACTGACCCTTTTCTTGCCTTTATCCGACCCCTGACGCATTATTCCTTCCACTGACACCAACGATGGGGCACTATTCCTCCCACTGACACCAACTTTTTCTCTCCCTAATGCCAAATATTGGGCATTGTTTACTCCCACTGGCCACAGTCCAGCCCCCCTAAATTCTGAAGGACAGTAAACTGGCCCTTTGCTTGCCTTTATCCGGCCCTTGAGGCATTATTCCTTCCACTGACACCAATGATGGGGCACTATTCCTCCCACTGACACCAATGATGGGGCACTATTCCTCCCACTGACACCAATGATGGGGCACTATTCCTCCCACTGACACCAATGATGGGGCACTATTCCTTCCACTGACACCAATGATGGGGCACTATTCCTCCCACTGATACCAATGATGGGGCACTATTCCTCCCACTGACACCAATGATGGGGCACTATTCCTCCCACTGACACCAATGATGGGGCACTATTCCTCCCACTGACACCAACTATTTATCTCCCTAATACCAAATATTGGGCATTGTTTACTCCCACTGACCACAGTCCGGCCCCCCCTAAAGTCTGAAGGACAGTAAACTGGCCCTTTGTTTAGAATGTTTGGAGGCCCCTGTCTGAGGCAAACCCAGCCTAACACTAGCTGGCTCTAAAATTGTGCCATTTTCAATGCAACTTTGGAGTCAGATTTTGATACGACTTTTACACTCCCTGACACCGGAGCCGTATCACAGACAGATCGAAGTCTAGTGCACGAACCTTCTCTGAAGTAATAGTGACTTCAGTTGTGTCCTTTGGAACGGCTCTTATAGAGATACGCGGCATTTCACGAGTCCTGCGGCTTTGGATTTAGAAAGTTTTCAGACCCCTGCCTATGCCTTACCCAATGGTGTCAATGAGTCCATCATCCCAATGTGTGGGCAAAACATATATAAACGATTTTGGACCTGCCGTAGGATAAAGCACTTTTTAAGAACAGTTTCCAGATACATCGTTGACTTTTGGGTGAACCATCTCCCCCCCCCCCTCACCCCATCTTAGACACTTTTTTGGTGCTTGCCAATTTCTAGTTACTTTCCTCAAATACAACTTACACGTGTCAATTAAAAAACAGATTTTCATTATGTTCACCTCCTCTACTTACAGGAAAATGATGTTCTGCGTTTAGTACCCCACTTAGCATCCCTCATACGAAAACCCCCTCAATACCCCTCTCCTTTGACCTCGCCACTGTCCAGACCTCCACGCCACCTAACATTCCTCACACTAAAACCCCCTCAACACTCCACTCCTTCGACCTCGCTACCACTGAAGAGGTTACTAAGGTCTGCTCTGATGCCCGCCTCACCATTTGCCCCCTTGACCCTGTCCCCTCACAACTCCTATGCTCTCCCTCCCCCTCCATCCTACGCTCCCTCACCCACATCTTTAATCTCTCCCTCTCTACTGGCACATTCCCCTCCCCTCTGAAGCACACACACATCATTCCCATAATTAAAAAGCCCTCCCTGGACCCCACCGACCTGAACAACCTTAGACCCATCTCCCTGCTGCCATTTACATCCAAACTCCTTGAACGCTTAGTCTATAATCGCCTGAGTTCCCACCTCACCGACAGCAACCTCCTCAATCCCCTACAGTCCGGCTTCCGTCCCCTACACTCCACCGAAACCGCCTTACTCAAACTCACCAACGACCTGCTAACCACCAAAGCTAATGGCCACTATTCAGTGCTCCTACTCCTTGACCTCTCCGCGGCTTTCGACGCGGTTGACCACCCCCTCCTCAAAAAAAAACGACACTCTCTTGGCCTCAGAGACTCTGCTCTCTCCTGGCTCTCATCCTACCTGTCACAACGCTCCTTCAGTGTTACCTATAATGCTGCCACCTCCCCCTCACTCCCCCTCTCTGTTGGGGTCCCTCAAGGTTCTGTCCTCGGGCCCCTTCTCTTCTCCATCTACACCTCCTACCTCGGCCAACTGATACACTCTCACGGCTTCATCTACCATCTCTATACCGACGACACACAAATCTATCTCTCTACCCCCCACCTCACCCCGTCAGTCTCCGCCCAAATCACCTGCCTACTGAACGACATATCGGATTGGATGTCACTCCACTTCCTCAAACTAAAGCTGTCCAAAACCGAGCTCCTAGTTTTCCCCCCAGCCCGTGCCCCCCCGACTTCTCCATCACGACCAACAACACCACCTCAGTCCCACCCCGCAAGCCTGAGTACTTGGTGTCACTCTAGACTCCAATCTGTCCTTCCAACCCCAGATCCAATCGCTGACAAATTCATGTAGACTCCACCTCCGCAACATCTTCAAAATACGTCCGTTCCTAACCCCAGACACTACTAAACAGCTCATCCACTCCCTCATCATATCACGACTTGACTACTGTAACTCCCTCCTCACCAGCTTACCTCACCACAGGCTATCCCCACTTCAGTCCTGAATTCTGCGGACAGACTCATCCACCTTACTAACCGCTCTGTATCCGCCACCCCCCTCTGCCAATCCCTCCATTGGCTTCCGATTGCCCAACGAATAAAATTCAAAATGCTAACACTGATTTACAAAGCTGTTCATAACACTGCCCCAAACTACATCACCGACCTGATATCCAAATACCACCCAAAACGTACTCTCCGCTCCTCACAAGACCTCCTACTCTCTAGTTCCCTGGTCTCCGCCTCCCATGCCCGTCTCCAGGACTTCTCCAGGGCTTCTCCCATCCTCTGGAACTCCCTAGCCCAATCCATCAGACTATCACCTACTCTCCTCTCCTTTAGGCGCACCCTGAAAACCCATCTCTTCAGGGAAGCCTACCCCGCCCTCAGCTAATTGCCGATCTCCTCTTCTCTTCCTACCACTCCATCCCCCACAGCTATTTCCTCCTGTACCACTATCCCCTCCCTCCTAGATTGTAAGCTCCAAGGAACAGGGCCCTCGAACCCCTCGTGTATCGAATTGTATTGTTACTGCACTGTCTCGTGTATTGTCTCCCATTATAATGTACAGCGCTGAGCAAACTGTTGGCGCTATATAAATACTGTAGAATAATAATAATAATCATGGTGACTACATCTCTCCAAATGGATCTTACCCAATGGTTGGAGCCAATCGTCCCATAGTCCTGAATGTGGGCAAGGCTTGGCAGATGTATATCGTGCCTTCTGGACCTGCCCTAGGATAAAGCACCGTTGGAGAACAGTTTTCTGGTATGTCAATGACCATTTGCTGAATTAACTCCTCCCTTGCCCTTTGTGGGCACTTTTTGACACTTGTCAATATATAGATATTTTCCTTGAAAAACTTTTTCAACATGGTGCTCCATATTTATCATCACCTTACCCAATGGTCTGAGTCAATCAATCCCAATGTCCTAAGTGTAGGCAAGACTTGGCAGACTTATATAATGGGTTCTGGACTTACCTTTGGATAAAGCACTTTAGAAGAACAGTTTCCAGGTATGTCACTGACCCTTTGGTGAGCCATCTCCTCCTCCTCCTCACTCCATTGTGGGCACTATTTGATGCTTATCGATACTTTCCTTGAATACAACTATAGTTTTTCAATTTGGAAATTGTTTTCATTATGGTGCTCCATATTTATCATGTTGCCTACATCTCTCCAGATCAGGGGCGGACTGACAACTCATGGCGCCCCCGGGCAATAGGGGGTCATGGGGCCCCTGTGTCCTTGCCTATACTCAAAAAAGCCTATGAAAAAGGTACCAAAGGCATCTCATGGGGCCTCCTACTGACCCTGGGCCCTCGGGCAGTGCCCGCGTTTCCAAATGGTCAGTCCGCCCTTGAGTCCAGATAGATCTTACTCAATGGTCTGAGTCAATCACCCCAATGTCCTAAGTGTGGGCAACACTCAGCAGATTTACATAATGAATTCTGGACCTGCCCTAGGATGAAGCACTTCTGAAGAACAGTTTCCAGATATGAAACCGACACTTTGGCAGTCCAGCTCCCCCTCACCCCATTATGGGCACTTCTTGGTGTCATTCTATAGGTATTTTCCTTGCATACAATTAACACGTGTCAATTAAAAAAGGATTTTCATTGTGGTCACCACCTCTACTTACAGGAAAATGATGTTCTGCATTTATCATGGTGACTACATCTCTCCAAACAGATCTTAGCCAATGGTCGGAGTCAATCGTCCCAAAGTCCTAAGTGTGGGCAAGGCTTGGCAGATGTATATCGTGCCTTCTGAGCCTGCCCTAGGATAAAGCACCGTCGGAGAACACATTCCTGGTATGTCAATGACCATTTGGTGAACCATCACCCCATTGTGGACCCTTTTTGATACTTGTCAATGTATAGGTATTTTGCTTAAATGTAATAAATTAATCGATCCTTAAATCGATTTATAGATATTTTACTTGAATATAACAAACACTTGTCAATTTGCCTTTTTGGAATTAAATAGAGATAAAATTATTATTATTTCAGGTACTTATATAGCGCTTTACATATATATTGTACATTCACATCAGTCCCCGCCCCCGAGGAGCGTACAATCTAAGGTCCCTAACTCACATTCATACATACTAGGGCCAATTTAGACAGGAGCCAATTCACCTACCAGCATGTCTCTGGAGTGTGGGAGGAAACCCACACGGGCACAGGGAGAACATGCGAACTCCAGGCAGGTGGTGCCATGGTTGGGGTTTGAACCAACAACCCTAGACCCTAGTTTACATAAATATTGTACATTCACATCAGTCCCCGCCCCTGAGGAGCGTACAATCTAAGGTCCCTAACTCACATTCATACATACACATACTAGGGCCAATTTAGACAGGAGCCAATTCACCTACCAGCATATTTTTGGAGTTTGGGAGGAAACCGGAGTACCCGAAGGAAACCCATGCAGGCACACGGAGAACATGCAAACTCCAGGTGCCAGGGTTGGGATTTGAACCAACGATCCTAGTGGTGCTTTTCTACCTCCACCCCCCCCCCCCCTCTGTTGCCACATCTGGCACCTTTTGGTGGGGGAGGTTTTGATAGGTACCCGCTCCCACTTCTGGCTGAGTTTGCTGCAGCAAACTCTTGTCTGTGTGCCTGAGCTAAGGGCAGATGGATTCCAGGTAGTAAATGCTACATGAATCATCTGCCCTTAATCAAGATGGCCATGACCAGAAATGACCAGAAAAAGTCAGCAGCTACAAAAACTGTAGCTGCTGACTTTTAAAATACAGCCACTTACCTGTCCCTCGGTCCTGCGGTGTCCTCACCACGGCTGGTTTCACTGACCATCTTCTCTCCCTGGAGCCGGCATCTTCAGTGTGAGCACCAGGCTGTGATAGCTTGCGTCTTCACAGTCGGGTACCCACTGCGCATGCGCGAGAAGCGCTGCGCTTTGTGAATGGCCCCGTAGTCTTCTAGGACCTGTCACGTGTCCCAGAAGACTACGGGGATGAAGGGTAGGAGGACAACCACCGCTTCCGATCGTCCAGGCGATCGCAGCGGAAGTGGGAGCAGGTACCTAGCAAATTCGGGTACCCGCTCCCCAAAGGTGCCCATCCTTGATAAGGAGCGGGGGACAAAGGCTTAAAGCTGAACTTCCCCTTTTGGGTGGAGCTCCGCTTTAAGTTGTTTTTGGGGAAATACAATGACTTGGCTTTATACATAATTCTTCTTTGAGGAACATTCAAGTCAAACCGGAACTCTTAATTTTCCAGGTATAGGAAGGGATGCTAGCGTGGTACCAAGTGCCAAGTGCAGGGGCGGACTGACCATTTGGAAACTCAGGCACTGCCCGAGGGCCCGGGGTAAGTAGGGGGCCCCATGATCCCCTATTGCCCGGGGCCCCATGAGTTGTCAGTCCGCCCCTGGCCAAGTGTGTCCTATTACTGATAGTCGGCGCACATGTGGTGGGCCAGTCCAGAGACTGTTAATCAAGATGGCAGACACCAGTGTTAGTGTGGGCATGGAACTTCGTGCGGTGATGAAAGCGGAGCTCCACCCAAAAGGGGAAGTTCCGCTTTAACCCCCCTGGAGGTATTCCTGAGTGTAGCTCAGGGTAAAGTTTCAGCACCGCAAGCGGTGACCCCCCCGAGCTACACTCCGGGAATACACTGCAGCGTTGCTCCGGGATCCCTCGATCACTTACCTTGTCCTGCGCTCCCGCGATGTCCCTCCTGCAGTGTTCCCGGCAATGTCCTCCGGCCGATGTGGCATCCGTCTTCCGGGTTCCGTTCCCTGCGACGTCGGGACGTACGGGGGACGGAACTGGCGGGAAATTTGAAAATGACAAAAAGTGACATTCACTAAATACACTAAAATCACATAGTATAACATTCCTGTATCCAACCATTTCACATACATTGTGTCCCGAGTGCTTTGTCCGGCGCCCTGCCTGCATTTTTACTGTTCTTTCTGCCTGGAAACTGAGAAACGTCCATGGCGTCCAAAAAGCGTCCCTTTAGGTCAGACGCGGTTTTAGACCGGCTAGAGAACAGCGATAGTAAATCAGAACCACTTGCAGAATTGAGTGATAATGATTGGTGGGGGAAATTCCTCATCAGACACTGAAAACGATTCTGCGACTGAGCTCAGCGATGTGCGAACTTGGCGCTCTATTTCACATTTCAGTGTTTTTGGTTTGATTATATTATTGAATTACATTTATTATTATATTATTGTTTTTTATGATTATTTATTAAATTATAATTTATGATTTCGTGTTTCAAATTTTATCCTCCCCGGGATGTTTACTAGACTCTTGTTCGGACAGATTTCAGTGAGTTATTCCTAAGAATTACAGCCTACAATAAAAAACAACATATTTCCATTCAAAAAAAGTACCGCTTTCACCACAGAAATATGGACATAATCAGACCGCTAGGGAGGCTACGGACTGCTCCCCCGCTCCTCATTAAGGATTGGCACCTTTGGGGGGCGGGGAGGGAGTACCCGAATTTGACAGGTACACGCTTCCACTTCCGGTTCGATCGCCTAGGCGATCGGAAGCAGAAGGTGTCCTCCCTCCCTGTAGTCTTTTGGGACATGTGACAGGTCCCAGAAGACTACAGGACCATTCATAAAGTGCAGCACTTCTCCCACATGTGCAGTGGGTACATGGCTGTGAAGCCGCAAGCTGTCACAGCCGGGTGCCCACCCTAAAGATGCCGGCCTCCTGGAATACAGGATGGACGGTGAAACAGGCTGCGGGGGACACACCGTGGGACTGAGGGACAGGTAAGTGGCTGTTTTTTAAAAGTCAGCAGCTACAGTTTTTGTTGCTGCTGACTTTTATTGTTTGACAGGTGAGTGGAACTCCGCTTGAAGTTTCTTGTGAACGAAGGTGTAAAACCCATAGATATCTACAGAAGACTTCAAGCTTTGTTCGGTGATGAGACGCTCAGGTGCAGTAAGGGCGCGTTCACACTTGACTTTTTTTCCAACTCTTGCCAAATGCCCCTGTAGCGTTTGGCAAGCGTTGGTCCGGCACCCCACAAACGCCTGTAATGAAGTTTGAATGGTGTTAACGCTCCGCAAACACCTCACAACCGCACCACAAAGGCCGGCCCGACGTTTGCCGAGCGGCATCATAGACTTGAATAGGAGGCTTCAACTCCTCCTGACTCGACCTGAGGCGTCCGTTTTGCCGCGACGCTAACGCTCCTGTGTGAACGGCACTATGTGCTGCAATGTGCAGAATTTTCCGAGGCGTTTGGAAAACAGTAAAAACGCTTCCCAAACGCCTGTCTGCCGCTTGCTGACAAGGCGAGTGTGAATGTAGCCTAAAACATTTGAATGGTGTAAACATTTCAAAGATGGCGGCACGTCCATCAGTGAGGATCCTGACCGTGGCAGTTCCCAGCCCACAGCAGTCATTCCTGTGAACATTCAGCGCGTGGAACGCCTGATCCTGGATAACTGACGCAAAGCCTATCGTGAAATGGCACAAGAGGCGAATCTTTCTGTATAAACGGTGAACGCAACGATGAGGAAGTGAAGCCGGCTGTCCTAGGATGGTCCAGGCGTCCCGACAAACCTTTCTATGCTGAAGCTTTCCAGGCATTCATTACATTCTGGGATAAGTATATACACCGTGTTCCAAATTATTCTACAAATTCTATTTAAGTGTCACAAAGATGAAATATTTAGTTTTTCAGTGTAACTCATGGATGGCATTGTGTGTCAGGGCTCTTTTGATCACTGGAAACAATCTGGGACACCTGTGATAATTAGATTGGCCGGTGAGCCCAATTGAAGGAAAAACTCCTAAAGGACGGCGTTCCACATTATTAAGCAGAGCGCCATTTTCAAGCAATATGGGGAAGAAAAAGGACCTCTCTGCTGCCGAAAACAGTGAAATAGTTCGATGCCTTGGACGAGGGATGAAAACATTCGATATTTCAGGAAACCGTAAGCGTGATCATCGCACTATGAAGAGATTTGTGGCTGATTCAGAGCACAGACGGGTTGGTGCAGATAAAGGCACATTGAGGAAGATTTCTGCCAGATCCATGCATCGGATCAAGAGAGCAGCTGCTAAAATCCCATTACATAGCAGCAAACAGATATTTGAAGCTGCTGGTGCCTCTGGAGTCCCACGGACATCAAGGTGTAGAGTCCTCCAGAGTCCTGCAACTGTGCAGAAACCTTCTATTCGGCCACCACTAACCAATGCTCACAAGCAGAAACGGCTGCATTGGGCAGAAAATACATGAAGACTCATTTTCAAACAGTCCTGTTCACTGATGAGTGCCGTGCAACCCTGGATGGTCCAGATGGATAGAGTAGTGGATGGTTGGTGGACGGCCACCCTGTTCCAACAAGGCTGCGACATCAGCAAGGCGGTGGTGGAGTCATGTTTTGGGCCGGAATCATGGAAACAGAGCTGGTCGGCCCCTTTAGGGGCCCCGAAGGTGTAAAGATGACCTCTGCAAAGTATGTGGAGTTTCTGACTGACCACTTTCTTCCCTGGTACAGAAGGAAGAACTATGTTTTCCGTAATAAAATCATCTTCATGCATGACAATGCACCATCTCATGCTGCAAAGAATACCTCTGCACCAATGGCTGCTATGGGGATAAAAGGAGAGAAAGTCATGGTGTGGCCTCCATCCTCCCCTGACCTCAATCCTATTGAGAACCTTTGGAGCATCCTCAAGCAAAAGATCTATGAGGGTGGGAGGCAGTTTACATCCAAACAGCAGCTCTGGGAGGCGATTCTGACATCTTGCAAACAAATTCAAGCAGAAACTGTCCAAAAACTCCCAAGTTCAATGGATGCGAGACTTGTGATCTGCTATCAGATAAGGGCTCCTATGTTACAATGTAACGTGACCGCTTCAAATGTTTACAAAGTTACAATGTTGTTAAAAGTTTGATTGAAATAGCTTTTGATTTCAGTAAATCTGCTGCAAACACAACAAATGACAATTTTCAGTTCTTTACAACCTAGAAAGTGTTTGGAAACTTCCTGTGCGGAATAATCCGGAACACAAATCCTGTTATCATTAGGAGGTTTGTGCAATAAAATGTGAATTGTACTCTTATAGTTGTCACCTGAGAATTCTGCCGACTGATATTTACATCAATTATTGAGGGAAATGAGAAAAATATAATTTGTTTAATAATTTGGAACACGGTGTAAATGAAGAAGGGCAGTATGTCCGAAAATAAATGCGGTTTCCGTTCTTTGAAATTTTGTTATTTTATTTTATAAACTCAAAAGTCCCAGTTTGGCCTGAATGCCCCTCATATGTACAACTTGTAAGCCACAAGCTTCACACCTACAACTTTCTCTATCTATTCAGTCATATCCAACCCTTGGCAATTGCACGGACTTTCACTCGTAAGCAACTTTTTCCATGAATTCTCTTAGCAATTATTTTACAGGGTCAGGTCTTTCCCCAACCCCCACCATGGAGGAGATCCCACATGGCCAGGAATGAAACTAGGACAATTTAGACAGGAGCCAATTAACCTACCAGTATGTCTTTGGGGTGTGGGAGGAAGCTGGAGCACCCAGAGGAAACCCATGCAAGCACAGGGAGAACATACAAACTCCATGCAGGAGGTGCCATGGTTAGGAATTGAACCCATGACCCATTTACTGCAAGGCAGATGCGCTAACCACTATGCCACTGTGCCGGCCCCTCTAACTTTACACGATTCTAAAGTTCCAGATGTGGAATATGACCCGCCGGTTGTTATAACCAGTATCTTGATTGGGATTTTTGTTCTTCTTCATTGACCTGTGAAGGGTCGCCCGAAGCTTGGATTATCGGCAGGGTGAACCGTTACGAGGACAGCAGCGCACACTCGCATGGACTCCACTACCACTGCCATAAAGAATTCCTTTTCAGTCGCTGGGAATCTGGAAGATCAAGGTGGCTTTTCCCATGGTTGTGGTACATGGAGGATTGAACTTTCACACATCTGTCACAGAGCATCCCGTCCACATGGCTGAGCGTTGTTTCATTTGTGGGCGAGTTGTTATCTAAGGCGGCAGAGCTGAATGCAGGACGATCTTTATAGAAACAACAGAGAGACTGTCTACTATTAGATCACATATTTTCTGTGTGGGACACTCCTGTGCAAGACAAAGGCAACCAACTTCTAACGATCTGCATCTTCCCCGCATAACGTTTTGGAAAATCACCAATCAGCATTGGACGATTAAAAGAGAGAAAATAATTATTGAAATAAAAAAAAAAAAAAAAAAGCAACTATGGCGTCCAATAAACTTCTGGGTAAGGAGCTGGACCTTCCATTCTGTGTATCTAAAGCTAAAAACTTTTATCTTCATTTTGGATAGAGTAGGGAAGAGTAAAAATCTTTGTCAATGTTTTATTTTTATTTTTTTTTTGGGGGGGGGGGAGTCCCATCTGTGTACCATTGGGATTTTAAGACACTAGTTCTATGGACACAAAACTTGAACGTTCAGCTGGTCACCAGCAAATTTGGAGCTTTTGTTCGATTTTATAATAAAGCGCCACTAAACCAAAAATATCTCATTAACTCTAATAAATTCCTGTATCATTCTTTGTCTTTTCTTTTTTTTTTTTTGGTCAATAAATTAATTTTGGATAAAAAGACCTGCTGATTCTGCCAGTGACCTCTCACGGCGGTAAGTGGTGACAACTGTCTGCGGTGTTTCCACCTCACGTGTGAACGCTCTAAAGGCCGTGTATATGGCTTACTCTACCATGTCTCTTCGGATCCCAACTGTGAATGGCATTGGCAGGAGGAGCTGCTGTCAATCAAATACTCTCAGTCCTTGTTCACAAGGCTGACTACTCATGTTTTGCTGCTGTGTCCATGCTGCCACGTTTCCCAATATTTATTTACTTCAGGTACTTATATAGCACCGTCAGTTTATGCAGCTCTTTACATATATATTGTACATTCACATCAGTCCCCGCCCCCGAGGGGCGTACAATCTAAGGTCCCTAACTCACATTCATACATACACATACTAGGGACAATTTAGACAGGATCCAGTTAACCTCCCAGCATGTCTTTGGAGTGTGGGAGGAAACCAGAGTACCCAGAGGAATCCCACGCAGGCACAGGGAGAACATGCAAACTACAGGCAGGTGGTGCCATGGTTGGGATTTGAACTAGCAACCCAAGTACTGCCAGGTGGAAGTGCTAACTATTTAGCCACTGTGCTGCCTAACAGACATCTATTGGACCATAAGCATGGGCCTGCACCAGGGGCGGACTGACCATTTGGAAACTCGGGCACTGCCCGAGGGCCCGGGGTCAGTAGGGGGCCCCATAAGATGCCCCTGGTACCTTTTTCATAGGCTTTTTTTAGTTTGGGCAAGGACACAGGGGCCCCATGATCCCCTATTGCCCAGGGGTTCCCATGAGTTGTCAGTCCGCCCCTGGCCTGCACAGACACGCAAGTAATTGGCCGTGTAAATAAGGCCTTACCTGTCACGTCATGTGCTGCTGCTGGTGACATGGACAGCTGGGGGCCTGACAGGGAAGGTATCAATGCCATTCTCAGCAGGGCAGACCGGTCCCATCTACTATCTGCGTCATTTGGCTACAATTAGGTGGAAGCAGTCATGTGACCCCGAACTAAAGGAAGGAATAAAAGGTAATGTGGAGCTATTTTAATACTTTGCTTTGTCATGTGATTTGGGAGTCCATTCCCAACCTCAATTTGTAAAAAAAAATCTGTGTATGTTGGGTGAATTTCCACATATTCTGCCCACACAGATTCTACACTAACAATTCACAGAAGACAGTTTACCAACCTTCACACTAAGGTATGAATTGGGCATTAGGGTTGGGGTTACAAGGAGGGTTAATGTTGGGGGTTGAAGGAATTGGTGGCCCCATTCACACCTGTGCATTCTGGGAATATGTGAAGAAACGTGTTACAAATGCACAGTGCAATTACGCTACTTTGGCGCATTTGTCATGTGTAGGGCTGTCCTATCCTGTCGCACAACAAATGTGCAAAAATAAACAAGCATAAGCGCATCACACAGGTGATAATGAGGCCTAATACTAACCCTCCTTGTAACTCCCAACCCTAACTCTGGCCCTCCTTGTAACCCTACCACTGGCTCTCCTTATAACCCTACCACTGGCCCTCCTTGTATCCCTACCACTGGCCCTCCTTGTAACCCTTCCACTGACCCTCCTTGTAACCCTACCACTGACCCTCTTTGTAACCCTACCACTGACCCTCCTTGTAACCCTACCACTGACCCTCCTTGTAACCCTACCACTGGCCCTCCTTGTAACCCTACCACTGACCCTCCTTGTAACCCTACCACTGACCCTCTTGGTAACCCTACCACTGGTCCTCCTTGTAACCCTACCACTGACCCTCTTTGTAACCCTACCACTGACCCTCCTTGTAACCCTACCACTGAACCTCCTTGTAACCCTACCACTGACCCTCCTTGTAACCCCAACCCTACAACTAACATTACTTGTAACCCCAGCCTTAATAATAACCCTCCTTCTAACATATTTCCTAATACAAATTCTCCTTGTATCCTCAACCTTAATTCTATCACCTCTTGTAACCCTAACACTAACCCTCTGTGCAACCTCAACCCTAACACTAACCTCTGTGTAACCTCAACCCTAACACTAACCCTCTGTGTAACCTCAACCCTAACATTAACCCTCTGTGTAACCTCAACCCTAACACTAACCCTCCATGAAACGTAACCTTCACACCTTTCCCAGAAACTTCTCCTATTCCCTGGACCTGTCTAGACAATCGTTCTAAAGAATTCTGTCCTGGGTGAACCTACTCATTGTGATGAGCCATTGGGTTTGTGCTAGATTATATGAAGCCCCTCACTTCTTCTCTGGCCATGACTGCATTTTGCACCCCCCTGGATTATGTTTGCAAATACATCACCATAGCCTGTTTTTTCAGAAGCTTAGCTCTTTAGGTTGGAAATCTATTGACCTTTGTCATGAAGAGTCTGAACTCGTATATTTGTCTATAAACCAGGTGTGACAGGCGAATACGTAAAAAAGGAAGGGAATGTGTGCTGTCAGCGCAATCCGGCGTTTGCACACGACACTCTTTAGCTTGTGTCACAATCAGTTGCTCAGTGATTTTTGATGGCAACACCTGTGAAAGGCCTAGATGAGTGTACGGAGGTCCTCTCCCATGTCTTGGCAATGCTCCCTAACCATCGGAGAGGAAGAACAATGCAGATCTGCTGAACCCCTGTGACTAAGCAGAATCGTTCGGGTCTTTGGCAATCACATCTCACCTGTTAAGGCCAAAATAATATTTTATCAATTAAATTCATAAAAAGAATTGCGAGCGCCCTGAAATATATATATATAGAAAGCCGCTATGCACAGAAAGGTAACCAATAACACCTTATATAATAAATAGTAAAAAGGGAGGTGCAGCGCTAAAAAAATAAATACCAATAAATCAATAAATAAAAATTGTGTCCAATATAAAAATGGAAAAAAATTAGACAGTTCAAAGGTGACTCTTATACTCTGGTAAATCTGGACCCGGTGTCTGTGCAATACTGGTGTAAGTAATGCGCACTCACCAGACGCGCATATATAATGTGCCTTATATCAATAATCCAGATGTCATCAAAAGGGGGGGTCAGGAACTAGATGGTCTTCCTTCTAAGGGATGGTTGGTCGTCAGACAGGATCCTTAGGGCTTTACAAGTGATCCACGTCCACCGGGGTTCCCTTTTAAGGGGTTAAACCGGTATTGCTCCCTGGGTAAGCAGATTTCCTCTGTAGATGTAATGATTCGTCCTGAAGCAATGTATCTGCAAATTAAAGAGCAAGTGAGGAGAGCTGTGGTGGATGATAGGACCGCCCAGGGGCGGACTGACCATTTGGAAACTTGGGCACTGCCCAAGGGCCCGGGGTCAGTAGGGGGCTCCATGAGATGTCCCTGGTACCTTTTTTCATAGGCTTTTTTGAGTTTGGGCAAGGACACAGGGGCCCCATGATCCCCTATTGCCCAGGGGCCCCATGAGTTGTCAGTCCGCCCCTGGGACCGCCCCCAAGGATTCCCAATGGCTGCTCCTCATAGAATCTGATCTGGTATGGAGAGTCTGGATTGGTGGTGGAGAGTAGAGATGAGGATCAGATAAGTGTCTGTGAAGATCCGTGTGCACCGTCCAGTGTCAGTGAACTGTCTAATTTTATTCCATTTGGCTAAATGGTTAGCACTTCCACCTGGCAGTACTCGGATCGTGGGTTTGAATCCCAACCACGGCACCACCTGCCTGGACTTTGCATGTTCTCCCTGTGCCTGCGTGGGTTTCCTTGGGGTACTCCGGTTTCCTCCCACACTCCAAAGACATGTGGTAGGTGAATTGGCTCCTGTCTAAATTGTCCCTAGTATGTGTATGTATGAATGTGAGTTAGGGACCTTAGATTGTACGCCCCTCGGGGGCGGGGACTGATGTGAATGTACAATTTATATATGTAAAGGGCGGCGTAAATTGACGGCACTATATAAGTACCTGAAATAAAATAAATATTGGACACACTTTTAGCGCTGCACCTCCCTTTTTATTATCTATTAAATTATCAATGGGTAGCAAAAAGAAAACAAATATTGTAAGTTGATCATGCAGTTTGGTATGGATGCTGGTGGGTGAATGAACGGCCTCTCAAAACATTCACACCTTACAGTCATGGCCAAAAATATTGCCCCCCCCCCGGCATTTCTGTCAGATAACGCACCACTTCACCCAGAAAATTGTTGCTATGACAAATGTTTCGGCGTTCTCGTGTTTCTTTCTTTTGTTTGTATTGGGATGAAACAAAAAAGTGGAGAAACAAAAAGCCAAATCTGACCCATTCCTCGCAAAACCCCAAAAATGGACCGGACAAAATTATTGGCACCCTCCATGTAATATTTGGTCACACACCCCTTGGAAGCAATAACTGAAATCAATGTAACCATCAATGAGTTTCTTCCACCTCTCTACTGGAATTTTGGGGTGCTCTTCTTTCATTGGCCGATGCCGGCATCCATCTTCCGGGTTCCCTTCCCTGCGGTTGTCGGTACGCAGGGGGCGGAACCGGCGAGAAATTTTAAAAAGTAAAAACATGTGTAACCGACAATAAAGTATCTGCTGCAGTCTGGCTTCCATTGGTAGTGTATCTAAATCTGCTAGTCCATATAACACACCCCTCCCCCCCCCCCCGTACTGACAATGCTGTCCAAAGGTGCCCCCCCCCCGTGCGCCTTCTTCCAGAGTGGGGGCGCTCTAATACAGGAGGCGTGTTTTTGGCCGCATCACCGGGCGGAAAAAAAAAAAACGAATGCAGTCGCCTCATCTACTGATTGGTAAGCTGCAATGTCCTGTTCTCAGCCCCCCCATCCTGAGAACATATCGTTCAGAAAATAGGCATCAGTGAAAAACTAACACCAGCTCTGCACTGCCAGGCCGGGTCCTCCCTCACTATACATGCTGGAGGAGCCTCATAAAGGTGCAAGATATTAAAGAGTCACTCCACCCAGAGCGGCCATTTCACTAACAAATGCTGTCAGATTCCATAAAGCAGGGGGGGGGGAAGCCGGACACCCGTCAGGGCAGGGGCGGACTGACAACTCATGGGGCCCCCGGGCAATAGGGGATCATGGGGCCCCTGTGTCCTTGCCCAAACTCAAAAAAGCCTATGAAAAAGGTACTAGGGGCATCTCATGGGGCCCCCTACTGACCCCGGGCCCTCGGGCAGTTCCCAAGTTTCCAAATGGTCAGTCCGCCCCTAAACATGACACACACACAATACATTGTAACCTGTTAGGATCACATTCCTGTATCAAACCATTTCACATACATTGTGTCCCGAGTGCTTTGTCCGGCGCCCTGCCTGCATTTTTACTGTTCTTTCTGCCTGGAAACTGAGAAACGTCCATGGCGTCCAAAAAGCGTCCCTTTAGGTCAGACGCGGTTTTAGACCGGCTAGAGAACAGCGATAGTAAATCAGAACCACTTGCAGAATTGAGTGATAATGATTGGTGGGGGAAATTCCTCATCAGACACTGAAAACGATTCTGCGACTGAGCTCAGCGATGTGCGAACTTGGCGCTATATTTCACATTTCAGTGTTTTTGGTTTGATTATATTATTGAATTATTATTATATTATTTTTTTATAATTATTTATTATATTATAATTTATGATTTTCGTGTTTCAAACTTTATCCTCCCCGGGATGTTTACTAGACTCTTGTTCGGACGGATTTAAGTGAGTTTATTCCTAAGAATGACAGTCCTACAATATAAAACAACAAATTTCCATTGAAAACAATGTACCGCTTTGATATTCCAAAATGTTTATTAGTTAGACCGCCAGGGAAGTTAACCTCCCTGGCGGTCTGATTATGTCAGTATTTCTGTGCTCAAAGCGGTACTTTATTTTGCATGGAAATATGTATTTTTTTTATTGTCAGCCTGTAATTTTTAGGAATAACTCACTGAAATCTGTCCGGACAAGAGTCTAGTAAACATCCCGGGGAGGATAAAACTTGAAACACGAAATCATAAATTATAATTTAATAAATAATCATAAAAAATAATATAATAATAATAACTGAAATTCAATAATATAATCAAACCAAAAACACTGAAATGTGAAATAGAGCGCCAAGTTTGCACATCGCTGAGCTCAGTCGCAGAATCGTTTTCAGTGTCTGATGAGGAATTTCCCCCACCAATCATTATCACTCAATTCTGCAAGTGGTTCTGATTTACTATCGCTGTTCTCTAGCCGGTCTAAAACCGCGTCTGACCTAAAGGGACGCTTTTTGGACGCCATGGACGTTTCTCAGTTTCCAGGCAGAAAGAACAGTAAAAATGCAGGCAGGGCGCCGGACAAAGCACTAGGGACAAAATGTATGTGAAATGGTTTGATACAGGAATGTTATACTATGTGATTTTAGTGTATTTAGTGAATGTCACTTTTTCACATTTTTGAATTTCCCGCCAGTTTCATCCCCTGTACGTCCCGACGTCGCAGGGGACGGAACCCGGAAGACAGATGCCGGCATCGGCCGGAGGACATTACAGGGGACACTGCAGGGGGGACATCGCGGGAGCGCAGGACAAGGTAAGTGCAGAAGGGATCCCGGAGCAACGCTGCAGTGTATTCCCGAGTGTAGCTCGGGGGGGGTTACCGCTTGTGGTGCTGAAACTTTACCCCGAGCTACACTCAGGAATACCTCCAGGGGGGTTAATCATATGGATACTACACTGCTACTGGCAGCACAAATATAGAATCCCTGCACACAACTAAGGTTCAAGTGGAGCTCCACCCAAAAGGGGAAGTTTTGCTTTAAGGACTGCTCCCCCGCTCCTTTTGGGGGGGGTGGGGGGAAGCGGGTACCCGAATTTGACAGGTACCCGCTCCCACTTCTGGTCTGAATTCTGCTTTCAGTATCAAAAAGTCCACATCAGGCTAGTTAGTAGTAAATGAAACCAATGTATTATCATGAGAAGAAGACTCCCCCGATCTCTACTGCGGTGTGAATAGATAGTGGGAAGCCGGGGCTCGGGCTGAAGCGATCACTGAAGGATACGCAGTAATGTAGCCGGAAACACGGCCACTTCTTCAAAAAAAAAAAATCTTTATTGGCACACAGTGGAAATGACACGATCCATGCCACTAACGCGTTTCGGCCAAAGCCTTCCTCATAGCATGCTTTGGCCGAAACGCGTTAGTTTTATGGATCGTGTCATTTCCACTGTGTGATACAAGATATAAGACGAGCGCAGAATGTTTAACCCTAGGTCCACATCTGTGCGGGGGGTGCCGCTGCGGATCTGCGCAAAAATCCGTGCAGCTGCAAAGAAATGCGGACCCGCGGGCGGGTACCATTAGTTCTAATGGCACGCCGCCCGCACTGGAAAACGCAACCGTACTGGGAACCTCGGCTGCGTTTTCCAAAGAAGTGCCGGGACTTCTTCCCTGCGTGTCACGGGGCACGGGAGTCCATTCAAATGAATTGGCTCTCATGCCCAAGCAAAACGCAGCCTGTGCAGCCGCATAGATGTGAACCGGGGGTGAAGCTGCGAGCACAAATTAGGCAGAGGTAACAAGACCCACAAGGCTGAATGCAAATAAAAGTACAGAGCTAAATATTAAATGTCCAATTCAATCATAAAGTGCTTAAAGCGGAGTTCCACCCAAAAGGGGAAGTTCCGCTTTAAAGGTTGGTCCCCCGCTCCCCATTAAGGATTGGCACCTTTGGGGAGCGGGTACCCGAAACTGACAGGTACCCACTCCTCCCACTTCCGCTGCGATCGCCTAGGCCAGGGGTAGGCAACCTGAGAGCCGCAGGACTACAAGTTCCATCATTCCTCTGCAAGTCATAGCTGTAACTGTCAGTTTTGTAATCTTTGCAATGCCTCATGGGAAATGTAGTTCCACAACAGCCAGAGAGCCGCAGGTTGCCTACCTGGCCTAGGCGATCGGTAGTGGAAGTTATCCTCCCCCTCCATCCCTGTAATCTTCTAGACCAGTGGTGGGCAACCTTTTTTTTCAACTGAGCCAAATCTCGCCAAAACCACGATTGAAATTTATTTTGAGAGCCACATTTTTAAAACTGAAAATACATCCCCCATATAGTAATTCATCCCCCATAGTAATTCATCCCCCATATAGTAATTCATCCCCCATATAGTAATTCATCCCCCATATAGTAATTCATCCCCCCCATAGTAATTCATCCCCCATAGTAATTCATCCCCCATAGTAATTCATCCCCCATAGTAATTAATCCCCCATATAGTAATTCATCCCCCATAGTAATTCATCCCCCATATAGTAATTCATCCCCCATATAGTAATTCATCCCCCATAGTAATTCATCCCCCCTATAGTAATTAATCCCCCCTATAGTAATTAATCCCCCATACAGTAATTCATCCCCCATATAGTAATTCATCCCCCATATAGTAATTCATCCCCCATAGTAATTCATCCCCCATATAGTAATTCATCCCCCATAGTAATTCACCCCCCATATAGTAATTCATCCCCCCTATAGTAATTCACCCCCCATATAGTAATTCATCCCCCATAGTAATTCACCCCCCATATAGTAATTCATCCCCCATATAGTAATTCATCCCCCATAGTAATTCACCCCCCATATAGTAATTCATCTCCCATATAGTAATTCATCCCCCATATTGTGTCAATTCACTTACCTTTGCTCCGCGCGTTCCTCTCGCCGTGTTCCCGCGCCGTTCCGGTCTTCAGGGCGGACTGTGAGAGGAGAGGAGTTAGTCACGCTGCCCCGCCTACATCCTGACAGCCAATGTTTGCCACGCTCCGCGGGCCGGATTAAAAGGTCCGCCAGGCCGTATACGGCCCGCGGGCCGTAGTTTGCCCATTGCTGGGCTAGCTGCAGAGTCCTGACTTTTGGGGCGGCCGCCCGAGACGAGGGAGGGGAGCGGGCGCCCGGCACACAGAAGAGCCGCATTAAAGTTTGTAAAGAGCCGCATATGGCTCGCGAGCCGCGGCTTGCCGACCACTGTTCTAGACATGTGACAGGTCCCAGAAGATTGTGGGAATATTCACAAAGCGCAGCGCTACTTGCGCATGCGCAGTGGGCACCCGACTGTGAAGCAGCAAGCTGTCACAGCCGGGCGCCCACACTGAAGATGCCAGCCTCCTGGAATACAAGATAGCCGATGAAATGGGCTGCGGGGGACACACCGCGGGACCGAGGGACAGGTAAGTGGCTGTTTTTTGAGAGTCAGCAGCTACAGTTTTTGTTGCTGCTGACTTTTATTTTTTGACAGGTGAGTGGAACTCCACTTGAAGTTTCTTGTGAACGAAGGTGTAAAATCCATAGATATCTACAGGAGACTTCAACCTTTGAATGGTGATGAGACGCTCAGCTGCAGTATTTGTAGCTGCTGACGTTTATTTTTTTTACAGAGTGAGTGGAACTCCGCTTTATGTGAATATAGTGAACAAATAACACCGATGTGATATGAACGGGATAAAACACACACATACCTCACCAAATCTAATAGAAGAAATGGTAAATGAAATATCCGTGACACTACAAGTCTCAGCAATGCCGAGGGGATATAAATATAAGTGCTCATCATCTGGTGAAGTATATAGTGAATGCGGGGTCCGGGGAGAGCGGATATAGTGAATGCGGGGTCCGGGGAGAGCGGATATAGTGAATGCGGGGTCCGGGGAGAGCGGATATAGTGAATGCGGGGTCCGGGGAGAGCGGATATAGTGAATGCGGGGTCCGGGGAGAGCGGATATAGTGAATGCGGGGTCCGGGGAGAGCGGATATAGTGAATGCGGGGTCCGGGGAGAGCGGATATAGTGAATGCGGGGTCCGGGGAGAGCGGATATAGTGAATGCGGGGTCCGGGGAGAGCGGATATAGTGAATGCGAAGTACGAGGAGAGCGGCTATAGTGAATGCGGGGTCCGGGGAGAGCGGATACAGTGAATGCAGGGTCCAGGGAGAGCAGATATAGTGAACACGGGGTCCGGGGAGAGCGGATACAGTGAATGCGGGGTCCGGGTAGAGCGGATATAGTGAACGCAGGGTCCGGGGAGAGCGCATATAGTGAATGCGGGGTACGGGGAGAGCGGATAAAGTGAATGCGGGGTCCGGGGAGAGCAGATATAATGAATTCGGGGTCAGGGGAGAGCGGATATAGTGAATGCGGGGTCCGGGGAGAGCGGATACAGTGAATGCGGGGTCCGGGGAGAGCGGATATAGTGAATGCGGGGTCCGGGGAGAGCGGATACAGTGAATGTGGGGTCCGGGGAGAGCGGATATAGTGAATGCGGGGTCCGGAGAGAGCGGATAAAGTGAATGCAGGGTCCGGGGAGAGCGGATATAGTGAATGCGGGGTCCAAGGAGAGTGGATATAGTGAATGCGGAGTCCGGGGAGAGCGGATATAGTGAATGCGGGGTCAGGGGAGAGCGGATATAGTGAATGCGGGGTCCGGGGAGAGCGGATACAGTGAATGCGGGGTCCGGGGAGAGCGGATATAGTGAATGCGGGGTCCGGGGAGAGCGGATACAGTGAATGCGGGGTCCAAGGAGAGGGGATATAGTGAATGCGGGGTCCGGGGAGAGCGGATATAGTGACTGCGGGGTCCGGGGAGAGCGGATATAGTGAATGCGGGGTCCAAGGAGAGCGGAGATAGTGAATGCGGGGTCCAAGGAGAGCGGAGATAGTGAATGCGGGGTCCAGGGAGAGCGGATATAGTGAATGTGGGGTCCGGGGAGAGCGGATACAGTGAATGCGGGGTCCGGGGAGAGGGGATATAGTGAATGCGGGGTCCGGGGAGAGCGGATATAGTGACTGCGGGGTCCGGGGAGAGCGGATATAGTGAATGCGGGGTTCGGGGAGAGCGAATATAGTGAACGCGGGGTCCGGGGAGAGCGGATATAGGGAATGCGGGGTCCGGGGAGAGCGGATATAGGGAATGCGGGGTCCGGGGAGAGCGGATATAGGGAATGCGGGGTCCGGCGAGAGCGGATATAGTGAATGCGGGGTCCGGGGAGAGCGGATATAGTGAATGAAGGGTCCGGGGTGTAACCTGAACCCTAGCCCTTAAAACTAACCCTAACATGTGACTTTGGACAGATATAGATTCCTGCGCTACTTTGATGCGATTTCAGTCCCAGAGAGTCTAAAGTCACATCAAAGTTGCACCTCATGAATTCTCAAACTTTCCTATTAGCTAAAAAAAAAACGCAAAACATAAAAAAAAGAGTGTTAAAAAGTGCAAAATACAAAGCAAAGTGCGCCGAAAAAAAAATTATTTATTTCTACATTTAATTATTTTTAGAAGATAAATACATTTTAAAAAAAGATAAACAAATAAAAAAATAAAAAAAAAAGGAAAATAATAAAATGATGAATAAATGCAAAAAATATGGAAGAAGATAAATAAAAATAAATGTAAAGATAAATAAAACGTATTTATTTATTTTTACATTTATTTATTTTTAGAAGAAAAATACATTTTAAGAAAAGATAAATAAAGAAATGGTAAATAAATGTGAAGAGTGAAGCGTCGCTGGTTTGCGGTTGTGTTGTCGGTCGCTGTGTGACTTGCATGTAATGCGGACGACTTTGCTGTGTCATCCGGCATGAATAAAATATCGAGCTCTGGGTGCGTCCGCTTCCTTTGCCTGCGGTCGTGTTGGACGAGAACATTCACTGAGAGAAGCCAACAGATGGGCAGATTTCTCGTCTGTTTAATCAGATTCAGGAAGAAGCAGGATTTCAGTTTCTGACCTCACCGGCCTGAATTCTCCATAATGTGAGATGACTAAAGAGCAGCAGGAGGAGTGAGACTCTCTCTGTTCTTTTTATATTTTCCATTTCAGTCATCTATCCGGGTCTCAGGGCGTGGCAAGAGAGTCTCACTCCTGCTGCTAGTTCTTTTGTAATTATCTTAGGCCAGTGCTCACTAAGCTATAGCCCGGGGGCCCGATGTGGCCCTTTGCTTTTCACTATTCCTCCCACTGACACCAATGATGTGACTATTCCTCCCACTGACACCAATGATGGGGCACTATTCCTCCCACCAATACCAATGATGGGGCACTATTTATCACACTGACACCAATGATGGGGCACTATTCCTCCCACTGACACCAATGACGGGGCACTATTCCTCCCACTGACACCAATAATGGGGCACTATTCCTCCCACTGACACCAATGATGGGGCACTATTCCTCCCACCAATACCAATGATGGGGCACTATTTATCACACTGACACCAATGATGGGGCACTATTCCTTCCACTGACACCAATGATGGGGCACTATTCCTCCCACCAATACCAATGATGGGGCACTATTCCTCCCACTGACACCATCGATGGGGCACTATTCCTCCCACTGACACCAATGATGGGGCACTATTCCTCCCACTGACACCAATGATGGAACACTATTTCTCCCACTGAAACCAATGATGGGGCACTATTCCTCCCACTGACACCATCGATGGGACACTATTCCTCCCACTGACACCAATGATGGGGTACTATTCTTCCCACTGACACCATCGATGGGACACTATTTCTCACACTGACACCAATGATGGGGCACTATTCCTCCTACTGACACCAATGATGGGGCACTATTCCTGCCACTGACACCAACGATGGGGCACTATTCCTCCCACTGACACCAATGATGGGGCACTATTCCTGCCACTGACACCAATGATGGGGCACTATTCCTCCCACTGACACCAATGATGGGGCATTATTCCTCCCACTGACACCAATGATGGGGCGCTATTCCTCCCACTGACACCAATGATGGGGCACTATTCCTCCCACTGACACCAATGATGGGGCACTATTCCTTCCACTGACACCAATGATGGGGCACTATTCCTTCCACTGACACCAATGATGGGGCACTATTCCTCCCACTGACACCAATGATGGGGCACTATTCCTCCCACTGACACCAATGATGGGGCACTATTCCTCCCACTGACACCAATGATGGGGCACTATTCCTCCCACTGACACAATGATGGGACACTATTCCTCCCACTGACACAATGATGGGACATTATTCCTCCCAGTGACACCAACGATGGGGCACTATTCCTCCCACTGACACAATGATGGGACATTATTCCTCCCAGTGACACCAATGATGGGGCACTATTCCTCCCACTGACACAATGATGGGACATTATTCCTCCCAGTGACACCAACGATGGGGCACTATTCCTCCCACTGACACAATGATGGGACACTATTCCTCCCACTGACACCAATGATGGGGCACTATTCCTCCCACTGACACCAATGATGGGACACTATTCCTCCCACTGATACCAATGATGGGGCACTATTCCTCCCACTGACACCAATGAAGGGGCACTATTCCTCCCACTGACACCAACGATGGGGCACTATTCCTCCCACTGACACAATGATGGGGCACTATTCCTCCCACTGACACCAATGATGGGGCACTATTCCTCCCACTGACACAATGATGGGGCACTATTCCTCCCACTGACACAATGATGGGACATTATTCCTCCCAGTGACACCAACGATGGGGCACTATTCCTCCCACTGACACAATGATGGGACACTATTCCTCCCACTGACACAATGATGGGACACTATTCCTCCCAGTGACACCAATGATGGGACACTATTCCTCCCACTGACAGAATGATGGGACACTATTCCTCCCACTGACACCAATGATGGGGCACTATTCCTCCCACTGACACCAATGATGGGGCACTATTCCTCCCACTGACACCAATGATGGGGCACTATTCCTCCCACTGACACCAATGATGGGGCACTATTCCTCCCACTGACACCAATGATGTGACTATTCCTCCCACTGACACCAATGATGGAGCACTATTCCTCCCACTAACACCAATGATGGGGCACTATTCCTCCCACTGACACCAATGATGGGGCACTATTCCTCCCACTGACACCAATGATGGGGCACTATCCCTCCCACTGACACCAATGATGGGACACTGTTCTTCCCACTGACACTAATGATGGGGCACTATTCCTCCCACTGACACCAATGGTGGGACACCATTTCTTCCTCTAACACCAATGATGGGACACCATTCCTTCCACTGACACCAATGATGGGGCACTATTCCTCCCACTGACACCAATGATGGGGCACTATTCCTCCCACTGACACCAATGATGGGGCACTATTCCTCCCACTGACACCAATGATGTGACTATTCCTCCCACTGACACCAATGATGGGGCACTATTCCTCCCACTGACACCAATGATGGGGCACTATTCCTCCCACTGACACCAATGATGGGGCACTATTCCTCCCACTGACACCAATGATGGGACACTATTCCTCCCACTGACACAATGATGGGATACTATTCCTCCCAGTGACACCAACGATGGGGCACTATTCCTCCCACTGACACAATGATGGGACACTATTCCTCCCACTGACACCAATGATGGGGCACTATTCCTCCCACTGACACCAATGATGGGACACTATTCCTCCCACTGATACCAATGACGGGACACTATTCCTCCCACTGACACCAATGATGGGGCACTATTCCTCCCACTGACACCAACGATGGGGCACTATTCCTCCCACTGACACAATGATGGGACACTATTCCTCCCACTGACACCAATGATGGGACACTATTCCTCCCACTGACAGAATGATGGGACACTATTCCTCCCACTGACACAATGATGGGGCACTATTCCTCCCACTGACACCAATGATGGGGCACTATTCCTCCCACTGACACCAATGATGGGGCACTATTCCTCCCACTGACACCAATGATGTGACTATTCCTCCCACTGACACCAATGATGGAGCACTATTCCTCCCACTGACACCAATGATGGGGCACTATTCCTCCCACTGACACCAATGATGGGGCACTATTCCTCCCACTGACACCAATGATGGGGCACTATCCCTCCCACTGACACCAATGATGGGACACTGTTCTTCCCACTGACACTAATGATGGGGCACTATTCCTCCCACTGACACCAATGATGGGACACCATTTCTTCCTCTAACACCAATGATGGGACACCATTCCTTCCACTGACACCAATGATGGGGCACTATTCCTCCCACTGACACCAATGATGGGGCACTATTCCTCCCACTGACACCAATGATGGGGCACTATTCCTCCCACTGACACCAATGATGGGGCACTATTCCTCCCACTGACACCAATGATGGGGCACTATTCCTCCCACTGACACCAATGATGTGACTATTCCTCCCACTGACACCAATGATGGGGCACTATTCCTCCCACTGACACCAATGATGGGGCACTATTCCTCCCACTGACACCAACGATGGGGCACTATTCCTCCCACTGACACCAACGATGGGGCA